>NC_092559.1:41994426-42184725 GCF_037038585.1 Patagioenas fasciata
AAGAAGACTCCATGCCCCCAGTATCCATTTGCCTCTTGTTCACTTAACTGAATTTGGTCTCCCCCAGTTAGGGATACACGCCACATATATTCAGTTTCAGATTCTTTAGGGAGGCGACCGTACTCTTTTTTAAGTTGGGCCAGCTCAGTGGCAGTGTAAGGTGTTTGCTTAGTTGTAATGCGAGGGTCAGTATCCTCCTCATTTGCATAAAAGTATTCTGTTTTAACTAAGGGTCTCACGTGTGGGAATTCGTCATAACGTTTTCCCGTGTCCTCCAATTCTTTCCGACGGTAGATTTGATTTATGTGTCGGATATTTTTCCCCTCTAACTCCCACTCCCTCAGCACCCCCGTGTTCTCCTTTAGAGTAGCTTTCAGTGAGCAGTTTTCTTCCCTCTCCTTTTCTAATTGTTGAAAGCAGTTTTCTAATTGTTGTTCTAAATTGGAGGTTGTTTTTTGCAGGACCTGCACCAGATTTTCAAGAGATTCTATTATTTTACTTTCATTACTGTGCCGCATGAAGCGATCTTCGATTGCCGCTACTAGGCTGGCTCCTAAAACAGCGCAGACTGCAGTCTTATCTCTATTTGATCCAAACTTACACTTAGTCTGCAAAGAAATCACTCGGTCCACTACACTCTGTAAATTAGTCCAATTATCATGAGCTCAGTCTTCTCCGGGTATGGAGGGTCAGGCTCCATACTTTGCTAAAAGCGTGTAGAACGAGTCCCGATCTTTTGCTAGCCAAAAGTCCTGATTGTCAGCTTTTCCAGTCATTCTTACTACGAAGGGGCGGTACACACTCTAGGAAGGCACAACTTAGTTACGAAAACCACAGCAACAACTGCATCACCCTTCTCTTTCCCGAGTGGTTGAAGAGGTCTAGAAATCTGCTATGGGAGGACCTAACTTAGCTACACAAACACACAAGATTGCCCCTTCACTCTCCCTAGCAGACAATACTCATTATCATGAAAACAACACCCCTTCTGCACTTTGAGATCTTTTGTGTTAGATTCCGGGAAACAGAACCCTCAACTCGAGTTTGGGGTGCTCTACACCAAGGCGTGTATGGTGTGCGGGAAATCTGAATCACCTCCCTTGCGTTCTAGACACTTCTCACTGATAAATCAGTGTAAGGCTAGGTGCGGCTGAGACAAAATGTCCTTCCCCTGGTGCAGACCATACACTACCTACACCCCTCTGTTTTCCCAGAATCCCATCCTCGTCGCCAATTAAATGTCATGGTCCACTCGGTGATGGACTCGTGATGGTTCGTTTACCTTGATCTCAGAGCTCAAAATTAAGTCAACCAAAAGGCCAAGGGGTTATGGTTCAATCAAACAGTGTTACTTTATTAACTTGCCCGTAAAGCAGCACGCGATAGAAAGAGAGAGTAAGAAAAAGAGAAGGGAAAAGAAACGGGGAACAGTAAAAGTAAAGATGAGAAGTGAGGTTGCATTTACCACCAGTCAAGCTTCAGAGGCATCCCTATGGTCTCCAGTCCCATAGAGTCCTGCTGGTCCTCTGTCGTGGTTCAGGATCCTCTGGTGGGATGATCTCCACAGTGTCCGTTCGGGAGTCATCTCTTAGGCTTCTTCACCCCCCCCTCGCTCCCATTGTTTGAGGCCAGTCTCTGCCTTGATTTTGCAACCCAGGCTTGTACTGCGCAGTCTGGAAAGATTCACGCTTTCTTTTGCCAACGCTTACGTGACCTGCATTCAGGGGTGTTTCTCTGGTCCATTGGGTGACCTCAGGACCCTTGGTGAGCTTCTGGGCATGCTCCTTTTCATTGGACATTGTTTGGGGGAGCAGGTGGGGGACAGATGTGACTGAGGCTGCAGATGAGAACACATCTTCTGGACGGCAGCTATTGTCCCTGGGTTGAAGAGACCCTCGTAACAATAACTTTCAGGAGGTAGGGGCTGGTTTGGCTGAAGCAGCAGGCAAAATCCATACAGCAACCATTGTAAGCAGCAGCCCCCCCGTATCGGAGAAACCAGTGCAACACAATGCTTCTCCTTGAGCCTCTCTCCAAGTCATTGTCCATGCGTTCTTTCTGTCAGGGCCTCAGTTCTCTCAGTTCCTGATGGTGATGTTCAGGCAAATACTTCTCCATCTTCAGACCAATTCTCTCAGTAGGGCACTGTCAATCTGCATCATGTCCTGTCAGGTTCTGTCAGGCCTTGTCAAGTTCTGTCCAGGTCTTTTAGGCCATGACAAGCTCTTTCTATCTATGTCGGGCTCTCTAGGGGCATTTTCGGGCTGTGATGAGATCTATCGGGCTTCATCAGATTCTGTCTGACTCTGTGGGGCCTGCTCGGGCTCTGTCAGGTTTTGTTGGTCTCTGTCAGGCCCTATCAAGCATTGTCGGGCACTGTTGGGCTTAGTTGGGCTCTTTCAAATACTGTCAGGTTCTGTTGGGCTCTTTCAAGCTCTGCCTGGACCTGTCAGCTTCTGTCGAGATCTGTGTGTACACATATGCAGGCACTTTGCAAGAAGAGCCAGAGGCCACGAATACATTGCAAGGATTAAGTTTTATTTTACTTATCTCTCTACTTGGGGGATCTCCGAAGCCACACCTAAGCTCCCAGGCAGAGGTGACGCCAGCAGGGACGCGGGCGCTGGTAAGTTCAGCCCTGCTGAAAGATCACTGGGCCTGCTGAGCTCGCCTGTATTTCAAGGCTTCAGGCAGGCACAACCTCCCGCTCTTTCTCACAACAAAGCAGGAATCTCAGACATAGGGATAAGGTGCCTAGAGTTTCTCACAGGCCTATGTTACTTAACACAGAGGTTCTATTCATCAAGCACACAAGGTCAGTAAAACAATTAGTGTGATGTATGTGCTTTTTAAAAAAACAGACAGGTGCATTTCACTTGAGCGTATTTACATTTAACTAATCTCCTCGCCAAATCTTCTGCTATATCCCCATACACGTGCTCTGTCAGGCCTTTTCAGGTTCTGTCAGGATCTATCAAGCTCTGTTTGGTTTTCACAGGCTTTGTCGGGCTCTGTCATGATCTGTCAGGCCATATTAGGCTTTGTCAGGTTTTTTTGGGGTATATAGGGCACTGTCAATCTGTGTCATGCTTTATCAGGCTCTGCGAAGCTCCTTTGGGCTCTTTCTGCCTTACCAGGCATTTTCAGGCACTGTAAAGTCCTGTCATGCTCTGTCAGACCTTGTCTGGCACCTGACACTTTTTCAGCCTATGTCAGGTCCTGCCAAACTCTATAGTTCTCTATCGGGTGCTGTCAGGATTTGTCGAACCCTGTTGAGCTGTATTAGGCACTGGCATGCCCTGTTGTGCTCTGTCAAGGCCTGGTGGGCTCTGTCAAGCTCTGTTGAGCTCTGTTGGACTCTGGCAGGCTCTGCTGGGCTTTCTCAGGTTTGATCAGGCTCTGTCAGGACATGTCAGGATTTGCAGGGCTCTGTCAATCCCTGTCAGGTTTTGTCAGGCTCTTTTAGGCCCTGACGGTCTCTGTGTAGCTTTGTCAAGATCTGTCAGTCTCTCTCAACCTCTGTCAGGCTCTGTCGGGCTCTGTCAAGCTTTTTTGGGCTCTTTTTGCCTACCAGGCTTTTTCAGGCTCTATAAAGCCTTGTCATGCTCTGTCAGACCTTGTCAGGCTCTGTCAGGCTCTGTCAGACTCTGTCAGACTCTGTCAGGATTTGTCAGGCTTTCTTGCAATTATTCAGGCTTTGTCGGGCTCTGTCAAGGTTTGTCGGACTCTGTTGGGTATTGTCGAGGTCTTTCAGGTTCCATTGGGCGCTGTTGGGTTCTTTCAAACTTTTTGGGCCCTGTTGGGCTCTGTCAGGTTCTGTCATGATATGTAAGGCTCTCTCAAGCTGTGTCAAGCCCTGTCGTGCTCTGTCAAGCTTTGTTGAGCTCTTTCAGTCTCTGTTGCACTTTGTCGGCCTCTGTCAGGCCCTACTGAACTCTGTAGTGTACTGTAAGGAGCTGTGGGGATTTGTCCAACCCTGTTGAGTTCTGCTGGGATCTGTCAGACCCTCTTGGTCTCTGTCGGGCTTTGTTGGGCCCTTTTAGGACTGTGTCAGGCTTTCTCAGATTGTGTCAGGTTCTTTTGGGCTCTGTCAAGATTTGTCAATATCTGTCAGACTCTGTCATGCTCTGTCGTGCCCTGGCAGGCTCTCTCAGTTTCTAGTAGACTCTTTCAGGCCCTGTCATGCTCTGTCGAGTTCTGTTGGGCTCTGTCTAGCTCTGTCGAGTTCTGTTGGGCTCTGTCGGGTTTATTTGAGCTCTATCAGGCTCTTACAGGCTCTGTCGGTCTCTGGCAAACTCTCTCGGGTTCTGTCAGGATCTGTCAGTCCCTTTCAGGCTCTGTCGGGTTTTGTTGGGCTCTATCAGACTCTTGCGGGCTCTGTTAGGTTCTCTCAGAATCTGTCAGGCCTTGTCGGACTCTGTCAGGACCTGTCAGGATCTGCTGGGCTTCATCAAGCTTTGTAGGGCATGTAGGGCACTGTTAATGTGTGTCATGCCCTGTCGGGCTCTGTCGGGCCTTGTCAACCTCTGCCCAGGTCTTTTAGGCTGTTACAGGCTCTGTCTATCTATGTCAGGTTTTCTAGGGAATTTTTGGGCTGTGATTGGCTCTACCGGGCTTAGTCAGCTTCTGTCGGACTCTGTAGGGCCTACTCACGCTCTGTCAGGTTTTGTTGGGCTCTGTCAGGCCCTATCAAGTGTTGTTGGGCAGTGTTGGGCTTTGTTGGCCTTTTGGATCACTGTCGGTCTTTGTTGGTTTCTGTCGGGCTTTGTCGGCTTCTTTCTGACTCTGTGGGGCCTGCTTGGGCTCTGTTGGGTTTTGTTGGGCTCTGTCAGGCCTTGTCAATCATTGTTGGGCAATGTTGGGCTTTGTTGGGCTTTTTTTATTTCTTTCAGGCTTTGTCGGTCTCCGTCGCGATCTGTCATGGTCTGTTGGGCTTTGGCAGGTTCTGTCTGGCTCTGTAGGGCTCTGTCAATCCCTGTCAGGTTTTGTCAGGCTCTATCAGGCTTTGTTGGTCTCTGTTTGGCTTTGTCGGGATCTGTCAGTCTCTCTCAGGCTCTGCCAGGCTCTGTCTGGTCTGTCAAGATTTTTTTGGGATCTTTCTTCGCTACAAGGCTTCTTCAATCTCTGTAAAGCCCTGCTATTTTCTGTCAGGCCTTCTCAGGCTCTGTCAAATTCTGTCAGGCTTTCTTGGGCTCTTTCAATCCCTTTCAGGCTCTGACAGTCTCTGTCAAGCTCTGCCAGGCTTTGTCAACCTTTATTGCCCTTTTTCAGGCTTTGTCAGGCTCTGTTAGTCTTTCTCGAGGTCTATCATGCTCTGTCAGGTCATGTCAAGAGTTGTAGGGCTCTGTGGGGTTTTGCCGGGCTCTGTTGGGTGTTGTCGAGCTCTGTCAGGCTCCACTGTGCGCTTTTGGGCTCCTTCAAGCTTTGTTGGGCGCTGTCGGGCTCTGTCAGGTTCTGTCGGGATCTGTAAGGCTCTGTCAAAATGTGTCATGCCCTGTCGCGCTTTGTCATGCTTTGTTGAGTTCTTTCAGGATCTGTCATGCTTTTTTGGCCTCTTTCAGGCTTTACTGGACTCAGTAGTTCGCTGTCAGGTTCTGTCGGGATTAGTCGGGCCCTATCGAGTTCTGTTGGGCTCTGTCAAGCCCTGTTTGGCTCTGATGGTTATTGACGGTCAGATCCCGACAGAATCTGACAGAACCCGACAGGGACTGACACAGCACGACACAGACCAACAAAGCCCAACAGAGCTTTACAGGGCCTGACAGATCCTGACAGAACCCGATAGAGCCTGCCAGAAACTGACAGAGCATGTAAGAGCCACACACAGCGCAACAAATCACGAGGGAGCCCAACAGAGATCGACAGATCGACAAAGCTTGACAGAGCCCAACAGGGCCTGACACATCTTGACAGAGTCTTACAGATCCTGACAGAACTTGAAAGAGCCCAAAAGTGCCCAATGGAGCCTGGAGTAACTTAGTGGGGAATCCTGATAAAAGAAAGTTTGAAACAATATTGTATTCACTTGTGGTTTGAATGTGGGGTTATATCAGTTAGTGGCAATTAAATGTTGTTCTGCAGAACTTGGAAAATAGGATGAGATACAGTACTTTAAGTTAATTTGCTTTTATTGTTATCTAATAATTTTGAGACCACAAAAGGATTTAAGTTGTTGAACTCTGACCCATATTGAATTGATGTTCTATTCAGAGATATGGAAAAAGAACAAACTAAATGTTATGATGGATGTGAGCTTGGGACATTGTATTTAAGAGTGGTTTGAAAGTGGCTAGAACATGGATTGAATTGGATCTAGGAAAATAATGGAAATAATGGACTTATGTTTAATATGCTGTTTTTCTGACATCTGCAAAAGGTTAATGGGACTGAGGAATGTAACTATTGCTGAGCTAATTGGAATTGCATATGAAGTTTATTATGACTTGAATGAAATAGAAAAACAAGAAAGCGAAATATCCCAGGCCTGTGTTGTAACATAAATTACAGACCTGTGTCAAGCTGTGAGATAAACTCAACCTCCCCCATCCACGTGGCCTTGTCTGTGTCTAAACTGCAGGAAGGAAAGAAAGAAAGAAAAAAAAAAAAAAAAAACAGAAAAAAAAACGCTGCTAGAAGGAGCGAGGGGAGGACAAGCCGTATACCTCTCAGTGTAGCCTGACACCCAAAATATTGCAAGCTCCCCTAGAAAAGTTATAGAAGCTGAGGGCAACAGAAAGTAGAAATTTGGAAATACTGTTAGATGAAGCTTGGAGAGTATTCAGCAACAGGGAAAAAGAAGATTGTTGAAAGTATAAGAAAGTAGGGAACTAAAGAGGTTGGAAGTCTTTGAAAGCCTTTAGAGAGAGATCAATGTCTATTGGGAAAATGAATGTTGGGGAAGGTACAGAAGAAGTAGGCAGAGAGAAAAACGGACAGTAGCAAGTTTTGAAAAAAGACTGGTGGGAACCTGCAATGAACAGAAACAAGTTGAATTTTTGCTGGATTGCCAATAAGAAACAATTACATAGCGGGTAAAGGGAGTCACTGGCCAAAGTGAAAAGGCATATTTTTGTGAACCTTTGAAACGCAAATTGGGTAAACAAATAGGTATTGATAAATTTCAATATCTGTCCAATTCCCCACAAAACTTCTCGGGAGAAATTTGTTGGAACAAACGGATGCAGTAATCAGATCTGAAAAAGGAGAAATTACTCTGGAGGTAAATGATCAGTAATATATGAAAATAATGAGCTGGCTTTTAGCAAATGTTCCTACAGAAGGCAAGATTAATGAAGAAGTTGTGAACCAAGCGTATCCTGGGGTATGGGCTACTGATATAGATGGAAGAGGCAAAAATGCTGTACCCGTCGAGGTAAAAATCAAAGAAGGAGAAAAGCTGGTAAGGATAAAACAATACCCTTAGAAAAGGGAGGACAGGGAAGGAATTTGGCCGGTAATAAGAAATTCATATAAATCTGGTTATAAACAGAAGGAAAAAGGATCTCTACCCAGTGGTAGCAAACCCATACACCTTTCTGACTGTATTAACTCTAATTTGATTTGGTTTACTGTTTTAGATTTAAAAGATGCCTTTTTGCCTCTCTCTCCGTGAAGCCAGCCAGACAAGATTTATGTAAAACGCAGCTCACATGGACGGTGTTGCTACAAGGATTTAAGAACAGCCCGACAATATTTGGAAATCAGCTTGCTGAAGATCTTTAATCTTGGGAAGCCCCATCTGATGAAGGACAGATGCTACAATATGGGGATCACATTTTGATCGCTACCACAACACAGAAGACGTGCATAACCTGAACTGTAAGTTTACTGAACTTTTGGGAGCTCCAAGGATAATGAGTATCACAAAAGAAAGCCCAGATGATACAGCAACAAGTAACTTATTTGAGATATGAAATTAGTGCAGGACAGAGGACGCTGGGACAGGCTCAAAAGGAGGTTATATGCCAAACTCCAAAGCATCAAACTGTAAAAGAATTACGGACCTTTTTGGGCATGACAGGGTGGTGCCGGTTGTGGATTTATGATTATGGATTGCTTTTCAAGCCATTGTATGCACTAATGGCCACAGATCAGAAACACCTGCAAGGGAATAAAGGAACTACACAAGCCTTTGAAGAACTTGGTAAGGCTTTGATGACAGTGCCTGCTTTAGGACTCCCAGATGTGAGTAAAGCATGTTTTCTATTCTCTCACGAGAAGCAGGGAATAGCCCTGGGTGTACTGGCACAGGATCTTGACCCGTACCAATGAGCAGCGGCCTATTTCTCCAAACAACTAGGCTCAACTGCAACGGGGTGGCCTGCATGCCTGCAGGCAGTTGCAACAGTTGCAACAGTGGTACCTAACATATAGGAGGCCCAAAAATTTTCCATGGGTCAGAAAATGATTGTGCTAGTATCCCACACGGTGTCTACAGTTCTACAAGAAAAAGGGGGACATAGGCTTCCCCACAAAAATTTCTCAAATATCAGGATAAATCATCGTCGCTAACATTGTCAGCCCAGTTTCTTTCCTCAGTGGTAATATTGGAAAACCAGCTCATCATAATTGCCTGGAAACCATCAAAGCAACATAATCCAGCCGACCAGATCTAAATGACAGTCCTATGGAGAACACTGAGAACTGCTTTATGGACGAAAGCAGCAATATCATGAACGGTGAAAGGCATTCTGCTTATGCTATAATTACTAACCTTGAAGTGATGGAATCTGGACCTCCGTCTAGAAGTACTTCAGCACAAAAGGCAGAAATAATCACCCTTTTTCATGCTCTGGAAGTAGCTCAGGGTAAAACTGTGAACTTTTAAACGCACTCTAAGTATGCTTTCAGGGTCGTGCATGCGCGCGGAGCAATTTGGAAAGAAAAAGGACTCTTGAACTCTTAAGGCAAACATATCAAACATGCAGAAGAAATATTGGCAGCTCAACTTCCTAAGAAGGTGGCAATCATGCATATCAAGGCACACCAGAAAGTGAGCTCGAAATTAGAAAAAGGAAATGATCTGGTGGAGAGAGAGGCAAAACTGGTGCCCAAGCAAAAGGTAAATGTAGAAAGTGCCCCAGTCCCCGATGGCCAGGTCTCTTTAGAAGGTGAGCCAGAATATACTAAGGAAGACCGGAAACTTATTATAGTTCTAGAGGGATCATATAATTAGGAAGGGTGGGCTCACACCCCACAGGGAACAGCTATTGTTATCTCCTATTTAGTTTGGCCTTTAGTAAGAAAAGAACACAGAAAGAGACATTGGGGAGCAGAAGCACAGCAATGAAATCTTTGCCTCCAGGCTAATCCGAAGAATATATCCAAGACAGAAATGGGTCAAATTGGGAAAGGAAATGGACCGGGGCAACATTGGCAAAATGATTTTTTGAAACTCCCAAGAAAAGGGGGGTGCTGATATATGTTGGTACTAACAAATGACTTTTCAGGTTAGCCAGAAGCATTCCCTACCAGAACAGCAAAAACTCAAGAGGTAACTAAAGCATTAGTACAATAAATAATACCAAGGTTTGGAGTTCCAGCTGTTATATCCTCTGATAAAGGGTCACATTTTATTTCAAAAGTTGTAGAGCAAATCAGTCAGCACTTGGGAATAGCCTGGCAACTACATACCCCTTATCGTCCTCAATCCAGTGGCCAGGTAGGAAAAAAAAAAAATCATGTAATTAAACAACTAATTGTAAAACTGGGGCAGGAGGCGAATTTGGCTTGGCCTCAATCTTTGCCTTTGGTCCTCTTGCGTATACAAACAAGGCCAAGGGCAAAGCAAGGGTTGAGTCATTTTGAAATCCTGTATGGGAGACCCTATAATGTACAGAAGGGGATGTCTGCACAAGTAGGGGACAAAATTATGACTTCTTATATGATAGCATTGGGTAAAAACTTAACAAAATTTGGAAATGTGTTTGGAACTTGGAGCAGAGATTTGTATGGGCCAGTATATGACATCCAATTGGGCAATTATGTGTATGTGAAGTCTCTTACAAAAAATACTTTGGAACCACAGTAGGAAGGTCCATTTCATGTCCTCCTGACATCTTTCACTGCTGTCAAGATTAAAGAACAGAATGCCTGGATTCATCATTCTAGAGTGAAGAAAGCCTGCAAAGCACCATGTAGGGTAATCCAGGTGCAACCTGGAAAATTGTATTTCTTATTGTCCTGGTTTTGTTAAAAACAAGACCGGTTCTCTTTTAGTGATTTTTTTCAGCTAAGTTCTTCTAGGGGGGCTGTACTTTTCTGAGTTTTAACCTGCATATTTTTCCTAGGATGCTCTCCTTGGTGCTCATAAGAGACCAACGGAATGCTGAAGAAGCTCGTGTTTAGATTTATTACTATGGTAGCTAAGAAGGGCTGGTAAGTTTTCCTACGTTCTGTTGTGAGTGGGGCGTTTTTGAGGAGGGGTGGATGGAACAGGTGACTAGAACTGACCAGCTGAGGATCAACGGAAGTATTCCATCCCATAATCGTCATGCCCCCTATATAAGAGGGTGATCACGAGGGTCACGCTCTCTTCAACCATGGCCAGCATCTAGAGAGGACCCTCTCTGTTTGCCTGTGATCTACAAGCCTCAGGCCCTGCATCCCTGCAACCAGGTTCGAGTTTGCTGTGAAGTCCCGTCCATGACTTCCGGGGGCCTGAGCTGCACCTCCTGGATCCGCCAGCTCCGCACATCCACCTCCTGCTGCTGGAGTGACACCAACTTGAGATTGGTTTTGTATATTTTGTATGTATATTCTGTATTTATTAGTAGCATTAGTAAACCCTTTAAAACTCTCCAACCTGAAGTCTAAGTGTCTCTTCCTTTCCCCTTATCTTTCTTATCATCTTTCCAATCTAAAGGAAGGGGTGGTGGGAGGTAAAGTGGCTAACAGGGAGCGTCTGTCACGGTTTATTGCCACCTTACCTTAAACCGTGACACTTATAATCATAACCTTAGCACACAGGTGGGATGAAAATTGACATGGGCAAGATCTGAATAAAACTGTAGGGGGACGCTTTAAATTGGTTCTTTAGAATCAAACCAATCTGACTATATATATCACATTGTCCACTTCTGCAGAATGGAGTTTTAAGTTGGTAGTAATTAAACAAAACCTTTATGAAATTCTATCAAAAAATTAGGTTATGTCCACCTTGACATGTTTTGGTCCTTTTGGTCCTTCTGGGTGACCGACCCGGGTGACACTTACTACCTCAACAAAACAAAAGCCAAAAGAGAAGACAAATGCTACAGTTGCAGTCAGCGGGGTCACCACGCCAAAGAATGCAAGCTCCCATGGCAGTCCAGAAGATGTCGTTGCTGCCGGAGCACCAGTCATATGGTTGTCAGCTGCCCCAAAATTGCTCAGCAGCGCAGCGGACAAACACTGGGAGCCTGACTTTGGCATTAACATTAAAAATCTGTTTAAGGATAGAGATGGGTTTTCTCAGGTAGAAGTAGCCTTCTTACCTGTGGCCAGAGAAAACATAGATAAAGAATCATCTCATTAGTAAAATAATTTACTAACCTATTAGAAAAGTGGGGAAAAGATACAGGGAATTAACAATTAACTAATTAACACTTAAAGAGCTGACACTATACTTTAAAGGCTAACTCTTAGAAAGCTAACCCTTTAATGCGCATCCCTATTGCTTAGCCTTGCTTAACTCTGTGTAACTTATTGTATGAGAAACAGGAGTTCGCTGACACCTTGCAAAGACAATAATCCTTGGGTGCATCCTTGGTGCATCCTTGGGTGAACTAGATAACAAGAAACTTGGGCACAGGACAGGAGGTTCACTAGTTTTAACCAACTCAGCAGTTTGAGACCTAACCAACTCATCACACTGGACCAAAGGTGACCGTTTACAGAGAAGAGGACCCGGGTTCACGATCACTGAGCAGCTGCAACCAGGAGGAGCCGGAGGTGAAGACTATGGAAATGGTGTCCCAGAACTCACTGTAATAAGAACCGCCTTCTCGGGGACAGGTTATGAATATGTATAGGCATTCCTAAAACTTTCATGAATATGTAACACTTTACTGCATTTAACCAAGCTCACAGCTACTGTAATTTTACACACGTATTAGGTGAAATGATTCCCCGTGTGTCCGGTGCTGTAAATAAATAAGCAAATACATACCTTCTTAACAATCTGAAGGGTTGTAAGGTCATTTACGCGCCTCAGTAGGGCCTGACAGAGGCCGACAAAACGTGACAGGCGCTGTCAGGATTTGTCGAATGCTGTTGAGCTGTGTTGGGCTCTGGCAGGCGCTGTCATGTTCAGTCAGGCCATGTTGGGCTATGTCAAGTTTTGTCAAGCTCTGTTCTGTTGGGGTCTGTCATACTCTGTCAGGCCCTGTCAGGGTCTATCAGGTTCTGTCAGGCCATTTGAGGATTTGTAGGGCTCTGTTGGGTTTTATCAGGCTCTGTTGGGTATTGTCAGGCTCTGTCAGACTCCACTGGGTGCTTTTGGACTCTTTCAAGCTTTGTTGGGCCCTGTTGGCCTCTGTAAGGTTCTGTCGGAATCTGTAAGGCTCTGTCAAGCTGTGTCAGGCCCTGTCAGGTTCTGTAATGTTTTGTTGAGCTCTTTTAGTCTCTCTCGTACTTTGTCATCCTCTATTATGTCTTACC
Organism: Patagioenas fasciata; assembly: GCF_037038585.1. Taxonomy (NCBI): domain Eukaryota; kingdom Metazoa; phylum Chordata; class Aves; order Columbiformes; family Columbidae; genus Patagioenas; species Patagioenas fasciata. The sequence continues at coordinate 42,007,066 of NC_092559.1, forward strand.
GGGCTCTATCATTTGCTATCAGGCGCTGTCAAGTTTTATTGAACCTAAAGGAGCTTGACAGAGACCGACAGATCTCGACAAAGCCACACAGAGACCGACAGGGCCTGAAGGAGCCTGACAAACCTGACAAAGCATGACAGGGTTTTACAGAGGCTGAAAAAGCCTAGTAAGGCAGAAAGATCTCAAAAGAGCTTGACAGAGCACAACACAGCCTAACAAAGCCAAAAAGAGACCTACAGATGTAGACAAAGCCACACAGAAACCGACAGGTTGTGACACAGCTTGACAGAGCCTTACAGATCCCGACAGAACCTGACAGAGCCTGACAAGGCCTGACAGAGCATGACAGGTCTTTACAAAGCCTGAAAAAGCCTGGTAGGGCAGAAAGAGTCCCAAAAAGCTTGACAGAGTCTGACAGAGCCCGAGAGAGAAGGACAGAGCCCAACAGGCCCTGAAAGGGCCTGAGAAAACCTGACAGGGATTGACAGAGCCCTACAGAGCCTGACAGAGCCTGACAAACCCAGCAGTGCCTGACAGATTGTGACAAAGGCCTACAGAGTCCGAAATGAGCTTACAGAGCCCCACAGGTTTTGACAGAAGCCGTCAAAGCCCAACAGAGACCGACAAAGCCTGACAGAAATCAAAAAAGAACAATAAATCCCAACATTGCCCAGCAACGTTTGACAGGGCCTGACGGAGCCCAACGAAACCCAACAGAGCCCGAGCAGACCCCACAGAGTCAGACAGAAGCTGACTAAGCCAAATAGAGATGATCACAGCCCAAAAATGGGCTAGAGAGCCCGACATAGATAGACAGAGCCCGTCACGGCCTAAAAGACATGAACAGAGCTTGACAAGGCCCGACAGAGCCTGACAGGGCATGATACAGATTGACAGTGCCCTACATGCCCCATAAAAGCCTGACAAAGCCTGATATGGCCTGACAGATCTTGACAGAGCTTGGCAAAGCCTGAGAAAGCCCAAGAGATTCTGAGAAATCTTGACAGAAACTGACAGAGCTCGCCAGGAACTGACAGAGTGCATAAGAACCACACAGAACTTGACAAAACCCAAGAGAGCCTGACAAAATCTGAAAGATCCCAACAGAGTCTGAAAAAGCTTGACATAGCCCACCAGGGCATGACAGAGCCTGACAGACTTCGACAAACTTGACAGAGCCCACCAGAACCTGACAGAACCTGAGAAAGCCTGACAGATCCCGACACAGTCTCACAGGGCTTGACAAAGCCTGACAAATCCCAACAGGGCCTAAAAGAGCCCAACAGAACTCGACAGGGCCTGATAGAGTGCGACAGAACCCGACAGAGTCTGCCAGAGACTGATAAAGACTGACAGAGACTGACAAAACTTGACAGAGACCAACAGAGGTCGACAAAGCTTGACAGAGCCCACCAGGGCCTGACAGAGAACATCAGGGCCCACCAGAGCTGATCAGGTTTTGACAAATCCTGACAGCACCTGATAGCAAATGATAGAGCCCAGCAGGACCTGATAGAGGCTAACAAAATGCGACAGAGACTAAAAGAGCTCAACAAAGCATTACAGAGCCTGACACAGCTTTACAGTGCCTTGCAGATCTCGACAGAGCCAGACAGGCCATGACAGAGCCCAACAGACTTTGACAAAGCTTGACAGAACCCAGCAGAATCTGAGAAACTTTGAGTGAGCCCGACACAGTCTCACAGGTTCTGACAGAAGCCGACAGAACTCAACAGGGCCCGACTGTGAGAGATTTAAGGGATTTTCTTAAGGTTGTTTTGTGGATGGGTTTCTGTTAGATAGAGATTTATTTCTGAACTAGACAAAGCAACTCCAAGGCTGGCGCGAAGGCTGAAAAACAACACCTGTTATGAGAGTGAGGTAATTCTATAATAACAAGACCTGAACATGGACAATATCCGATCAGCCAATGCGTGTTTGGAACGTGAATGTGTGATCAAGAAATAACTGCATATATAAGGAGGCTTGTCTCTGTAATAAATGGCTTTGCTTGAATTCATATTGGATTGTGGGGAGTCCATGATTTTTCGCCCTCGCACCCGACAAATCCTGAGAGCACATATCAGCAAACTATAGAGTCCAGCAGGGCCTGACAGAGGCGGACAAAGTGCGAGAGAGCCTGAAGGAGCTCAAAAAAGCTTTACAGAGCAGAACAGAAGCTGACACAGCTTGAGAGAGCCTTACAGATCCTGATAGAACTTGACAGAGACCGAGAGAGCCCAACAAAGCTTGAAAGAGCCCAACAGCACCCAATGGAGCCTGAAAGAGCTTGACGATACCCAACAGAGCCCGACAAAACCCGACAGAGCCTGACAAATCCTCAATAAGGGCAAGAAAGCCTGACAGAGCCTGACAGAACCTGGTAAGGCATAAAGAACCCAAAGGAGCTTGACAGAGACTGACAGCACCTGACAGAGCCCGAGACAGACCGACAGATCTCAACAAAGCCACACAGAGACCGACAGGGCCAGAAAAAGCCTGAAAAAGCCTGACAAAACCTGACACAGCTTGACAGACCTATACAGATCTTGACAGAGCCCGACAGGGCCAGACAGAGCTTGAAAGAACCCAACAGAACCTGACAGGAATTTACAGAGCCCAAAAGAGCATGACAGGGCCTGAAAGAGCCTGATAGGGCCTGACAGAAACTAAAAGAAACTGAGTGAGGCCACCAGGGCATGACAGAGCCTGACAGAGCTTGACAGACTTCGACAAAGCTTGACAGAACCCAACAGAACCTGAGACAGCCTGAAAGAACCCGACGCAGTCTCACAGGGCCCAACAAAGCCCGACAGAGTCAAACAGGGCCTGACACAGCCCAACAGAACTTGACAGGTCTCGACAAATCCCCACAGCATCTGACAGCAAACTATAGATTCTAGAAGGGCCTGATGAGGCTGACAAAGCATGACGGAGCCTGAAAGAGTTCAACAAAAAATTACAGAGCACGACAGGGCCTGAATAATGGCAAGAAAGCCTGAAAAAGGTCTGACAAAGCCTGACAGGGCTTTACAGAGCCTGAAGAAGCCTGGTAGGGCAGAAAGAGCCCAAAGGAGCTGGACAGAGCCTGACAAATCATGACACAGATTGGCAGTGTCCTACACACCCCAAAAAAGCCTGACAAAGCCTGATATGGCCCGACAGATCATGACAGTGCCCGACAAATCCTGAGAAAATGAACACGACCTGATAGATCCTGGAGAGAACCCAACAGGGCCTGACAGAGCATGCCAGGGCCCAACAAAGCCTGAGAGAGCCCGACAGGACCTGACAGAGCATGACAGAACTTGACAGAACACACCAGGGACTGATAGAGTATGCCAGGGCCTAACAAAGTTTGACTCTGTTGGGCCTGCTCGTGCTGTGTCACGTTCTGTCCATATCTGTAAGGCTCTGTCAAGCTGTGTCAGGCCCTGTCATGCTCTGCAGTGCTTTGTTGAGCTCCTTCAGGCTCTGTCACGTTTTGTCGGCCTCTGTCAGGCCCTACTGGACTCTATAGTTCGTTGTAAGGTACTGTCAAGATTTGTCTGGCCCTGTGGAGTTCTGTCGGGCTCTATCAGGCCCTGTTGGTCTCTGTTGGGCTTTGTCAGGCCCTACTGTACTCTATAGTTCGTTGTAAGGTACTGTCAAGATTTGTCTGGCCCTGTGGAGTTCTGTCGGGCTCTATCAGGCCCTGTTGGTCTCTGTTGGGCTTTGTCAGGCCCTACTGTACTCTATAGTTCGTTGTAAGGTACTGTCAAGATTTGTCTGGCCCTGTGGAGTTCTGTCGGGCTCTATCAGGCCCTGTTGGTCTCTGTTGGGCTTTGTCAGGCCCTACTGTACTCTATAGTTCGTTGTAAGGTACTGTCAAGATTTGTCTGGCCCTGTGGAGTTCTGTCGGGCTCTATCAGGCCCTGTTGGTCTCTGTTGGGCTTTGTCAGGCCCTGTGAGACTGTGTCAGGCTCTGTCAGGCTTTCTCCGGTTCTGTTGGTCTCTGTCAAGCTTTGACGAATCTGTCAGGCTCTGTCATTCCCTGGCAGGTTCTGTAAAGCTTTGTCGATCATCTGTTGGGCTCTGTCGAGATCTGTCAAAATCTGTCATGCCCTGTCGGGCTCTGTGGGGCTTTTTTGGGCCCTGTCATACTCTGTCAGACCCTGTTGGGTTCTGTCAGGATCTGTAAGGCTTTGTCAAACTGTGACAGACCGTGTCATGCTCTGTAATTTTTGGTTGAGCTTTTTCAGGCTCTATTGTCCTTTCTCAGGTTTGTCAGGCCCTGCTGGAGTCTATAGTTCATTGTCAAGTGCTGTCAGGAGTTGTCAGACCCCGTCGAGTTCCGTCCAGCACAGTCAGGTTCTGTTGGGCTCTGTTGAGCTGCATGAGACTGTGTCTGGCTCCGTCAGGCTTTCTCAGGTTCTGTTTGGCTCTGTCAAGCTTTGTCAAAGTCTGTCAGGTTGTGTCATACCCCTGCGGGCTATCTTTGTTTCTGGTAGGCTCTTTCAGACCCTGTCATGCTCTTTCAGGTTTTGTCATACTTTATCTAGCTCCGTTGGGTCTTTGCAGCTTTATCGGGCACTGTCAGGCTTCGTTGGGCTCTGTCAGTTGCTGTCAGGTTCTGTTGGGAACTTTCAAGTTCTGTCTGGCCCTATTGGGCTCTGTTGGGTTCTGTAAGGCTCTGTCAAGCCGTGTCAGGCCCTGTCAGGCTCTGCAATGCTTTCTTGAGCTCTTTTAGTCTCTGTTGCAGTTTTTCAGCCTCTGTCAGGTCCTGCTGAGCTCTATCATTCACTGTCAGGCACTGTCAGGATTTGTCAAACCCCGTTGAGCTGTGTTGGGATCTGACAGGCCTTGTCGTACTCTGTCAAGGCCTGGTGGGCTCTGTCATGCTTTGTTGAGCTCTGTTGGGCTCTGTCAGGTTTTGTCGGGCTCCGTCAGGCTCTGCTGGGCTTTCTTGGGTTCAATCAGTCTCTGTCAGGCAATGTCAGGATTTTGTAGGGCTCTGTCGGGTTCTGTCAGGCTCTGTTGGCCTTTCTCAGGCTGTCAGACTCTGTAGGGCTCTGTCAATCCCTGCCAGGTTTTGCCAGGCTCTTTCAGGCCGTGTTGGTCTCTCTGTGGCTTTGTTGAGATCTGTCGGTCTCTCTCGGGCTCTGTCAATCTCTGTCAGGCTCCACTGAGTTCTGTCAGACTTTGTCAGGCTTTCTTGCCCTTAGTCAGGCTTTGTGGTGCTCTGTCGGGTTTTCTCAGGGTCTATCAGGCTCTGTCAGGCCATGTCAAGATTTGTAGTGCTTTGTTAGGTTTTGTCCGGCTCCGTTGGGTATTTTTGAGCTCTGTCAGGCTCCCTTGGGTGCTTTTGGGCTCTTTCAAGCTTTGTTGGACTCTATCAGTCTCTGTCAGCTTCTGTCAGGATCTGTAAGGCTCTCTCAAGCTGTGTCAGGCCCTGTCATGCTCTGTAATGTGTTGCTGAGCTCTTTCAGGCTCTGTCACGCTTTGTCAACCTCTGTCAGGCCCTGTTGGGCTCTATCGTTTGCTATCAAGTGCTGTCAGGATTTGTCGAACCCTGTTGAGCTGTGTCAGTCTCTGTCAGGCCCTGGTGGGCTCTGTCAAGCTTTGTCGATCTCTGGTGGGCTCTGTCAGGCTGTGTCCAGCTCTCTCAGCCCCTATTGTGCTCTGTCAGGCCCTGTCAGGTTCTGTCAGGATCCTTTGGGCCTACCTGAAACTGAGAGAGTCTACCAGGGCATGATAGAGCCCAACAGATTAATACACAGAATCAAAGAATTGACTGGGTTGGAAAAGACCTCAGAGATCATCAAGTCCAACCCTTGGTCCAACTCCGGTCCATTTACTAGATTATGGCACTAAGTGCCATGTCCAATCTCAGTTTAAAAACCTCCAGAGATGGTGAGTCCACCATCTCTCTGGGTAGGCCATTGCAATGCCTGACCACTCTCTCTGGAAAGAATTTCTTTCTAATATCCAGCCTAAATTTCCCCTGACAGAGTTTAAGCCCATGCCCCCTTGTCCTATTGCTAACTGCCTGGGAGAAGAGACCAATCCCCACCTGGCTATAACTTCCCTTCAGGTAGTTATAGAGACTGATGAGGTCACCTCTAAGCCTCCTCTTCTCCAGACTAAACAACCCTAGCTCCCTCAGCCTCTCCCCATAGGTCTTGTGTTCAAGTCCCTCCCCAGTCTTGTTGCTCTTCTCTGGACCCGCTCCAGCACTTCAATGTCTTTCCTGAACTGAGGGGCCCAGAACTGAACACAATACTCCAGGTGTGGCCTCACCAATGCAGAGTACAGGGGAAGGATCACTTCCCTTGTCCTGCTGACCATGCTCTTTTTGATACAGGACAGGATATCATTGGCCTTCTTGGCCACCTGGGCACACTGTTGGTTCATGTTGAGCTTCCTGTCAATTAGTACCCCCAGGTCCCTTTCTGCCTGACTGCTCTCCAGCCACTCTGTGCTCAGTCTGTAGCGCTGCAGGGGGTTGTTGTGGCCAAAGTGCAGGACCCGGCACTTGGCCTCGTTGAATTTCATCCCATTGGAATCGGTCCATTTTTCCAGTCTATCCAGATCCCTTCCAGCAGGTCGACATTCCCTCCCAACTTGGTGTCATCAGCAAATTTGCTGATGATGGTCTCAATCCCTTCATCTAAATCATCAATAAAGCTGTTAAACAGGACTGGACCCAACACTGACCCCTGGGGAACACCACTAGTGACTGGCCGCCAGCTAGATGCAGCCCCATTCACCAGCACTCTCTGGGCCCAGCCCTCCAGCCAGTTCTTAACCCAGCAGAGAGTGCACTTGTCCAAGCCATGGGCTACCAGCTTTTGCAGGAGTATATTATGGGAGACAGTGTCAAAGACTTTGTTGAAGTCTAGATAGACCAGATCTACAGCTTTCCCCTCATCCACCAGGGGGTCACCTGATCGTAAAAGGAGATCAGGTTGGTCAGACAGGACATGCCCCTCCTAAACCCGTGCTGGCTGGGTCTGATCCCTTGTCCATCCTGAAGGTGCTGTGTGATTGCATTCAGGATGATCTGCTCCATAACCCTGCCAGGCACCGAGGTCAGGCTGACAGGCCTGTAGTTGCCAGGGTCAACTTTGCAGCCCTTTTTGTGGATTGGGGTAACATTCGCCAATTTCCAATTGTATGGGACCTCCTCAGTGAGCCAGGACTGTTGGAAGATGATGGAGAGCGGCTTGGCGAGCTCTTCTGTTAGCTCCCTCATCATCCTAGGATGGGTCCCGTCTGGTCCCATAGACTCGTGAGGATCCAGATGGCTCAGTAAGTCACAAAGCTTGACAGAGCTCAACAGAACCTGAGAACGCCTGACAGAGCCCAAAACAATCTTACAGCACCCAGCAAAGCCTGACAGAGCACAACAGGGCCTGACAGAGGCTGACAAAGCGCAACAGAGACTAAAAGAGCTCAACAAAGCATTACAGAGCTTGACAGGGCCTGACACATCTTGACAGAGCCTTACAGATCCCGACAGAACCTTACAAAGCCCGACAGGCCCCGACAAAGCTTGAAAGAGCCCAAAAGCACCAATGGCATCTGACAGAGGTCTACAATACTTAAGAGAGCCCAATAAAACTTAACAGAGCCCTACAAATCCTCTGTACAAGTCTTTCAGGCCATGACGGGCTCTATCTATCTATCTATGTCGGGTTCTCTGTGGCATTTTCGGGCTGTGATGTGCTCTATCGGGCTTAGTCGTCCTCTGTCTGATTCTGTGGGGCCTGTTCATGCTCTGTCGGGTTTTGTTGGGCTCTGCCAGGCCCTGTCAGGCATTGTTAGGCAGTGTTGGGCTTTGTTGGGCTTTTTTGAATTGCTGTCGGGCTTTCTTTGATTCTATCAGGTTTTGATGGCTTCTGTCAGGACCTGTGGGGCTCTGTAAGCTCCTTTTGGGCTCTGTAGGTCTCTGTCACAATCTGTCAAGCTCTGTTGGTCTTTGCCAGGCTCTGTCGGTCTCTGTAAGGCTCTGTAAATCCCTGTCAGGTTTTGTCAAGCTTTTTCATGCCCTGTCAGTCTCTGTGTGGTTTTGTCGAGATCTGTCCATCTCTCTCAGGCTCTGTTGAGCTTTTTTGGGCTCTTTCTGACCTACCAGACTTTTTCAGGTTCTGTAAAGCCCTGTCATGCTCTGTAAGGCCTTGTCAGACTCTGTTGCATTCTGTCGGGCTTTGTCAGGATTTTTTGATCCCTGTTGGGGTATTCTCGAGCTCTGTCAGGCTCCATTGGGTGCTTTTGGGCTCTTTCAAGCTTCGTTGGGCCCTGTCGGGCTCTGTCAGGTTCTCTCAGGATCTGTAAGGCTCTGTCAAGCTGTGTCAAGCCCTGTTGTGCACTGTAATGTTTTGTTGAGCTCTTTCAGGCTCTTACGCAGTTTGTCGGCCTCTGTAAGGCCCTGCTGGACTCTATAGTACGCTGTCAGGTGGTGTTGGGATTTGTCGGGACCTGTCGAGTTCTATTGGGCTCTGTCAGGCCCTCTTGGGCTCTGTCAGGCCCTGTCATGCTCTTGCAGGTCCTGTACGCGTTATCTGACTCTGTTGGTCCTTGTCAACATTTGTCAAGCGCTGTCGGGCTTCGTTGGCTCTGTCAATTCCTGTCAGGTTCTGTTGGACTCTTTCAAGTGCTGTCAGACTCTGACAAACTTTGTTGAGATCTCTAAGGCTCCATCAAGATGTGTCAGGCCCTGTCAGGCTCTGTCATTCTTTGTTTAGCTCTTTTAGTCTCTGTTGCACTTTGTCATCTGCTCTCAGGTCCTGCTGGGCTTTATTGTTCGCTATCAGGTGCTGTCAGGATTTATCGAACCCTGTTGAGCTGTGTTGGGCTCTGTCAGCCCTGGTGGGCTCTGTTTAGCTTTCATAGAATCATAGAATGCTAGGGACTGGAAGGGACCTCTAAAGATCATCTAGTCCAATCCCCCTGCTGGAGCAGGAACACCTAAATGAGGCTACACAGGAACATGTCCAAGCGGGTTTTGAATGTCTCCAGAGTAGGAGACTCCACAACCCCCTGGGCAGCTTGTTCCAGTGCTCTGTTACCCTCACTGAGAAGTTTCTTCTCAAGTTTAAGTGGAACCTCTTACGTTCCAACTTAAAACCATTACCTCTTGTCCTACCATTGTTTGTCACCGAGAAGAGCCTGACTCCATCCTCGTGACACTCACCCTTTGTATATTTGTAAACATTAATAAGGTCACCCCTCAGTCTCCTCTTCTCCAAACTAAGGAGACCCAGCTCCCACAGTCTTTCCTCATAAGGGAGGTGCTCCACTCCCTTAATCATCTTGGTTGCCCTATGCTGGACTCTTTCCAGCAGTTCTCTGTCCTTCTTGAACTGAGAGGCCCAGAACTGGACACAATATTCCATATGTGGTCTCACCAGGGCAGAGTAGAGGGGAAGGAGAACCTCTCTTGACCTACTAACTACCCCCTTTCTAATGCACCCCAGGATGCCATTGGCCTTCTTGGCCACAAGGGCACAGTGCTGGCTCATGGTCATCCTGCTGTCCACCAGGAACTCCAGGTCCCTTTCCCCTGCGCTGCTCTCTAATAGATCATTCCCCAACTTATACTGGAACCTCGGGTTGTTCCTACTAAGATGCAAGACTCTACACTTGCCCTTGTTATATTTCATTAATTTTTTCCCCTCCCAGCTCTCTAGCCTGTCCAGGTCATGCTGGATGGCAGCACAGCCTTCTGGTGTGTCAGCCACTCCTCCCAGCTTGGTGTCATCAGCAAACTTGCTGATAGTACACTCTAGTCCCTCATCCAAGTCATTGATGAATATATTGAACAGTACTGGCCCCAGTACAGACCCTTGAGGCACTCCACTAGATACAGACCTCCAACCGGACTCTGCTCCATTGACCACGACTCTCTGGCTTCTTCCCTTCATCCAGTTCGCAGTCCACCTCACTACCCGATTGTCCAGACCACACTTCCTCAGTTTAGCTATGAGAATGCTGTGGGAGACTGTGTCAAATGCTTTACTGAAGTCAAGGTAGACCACATCCACCGCCCTGCCATCATCTATCCACCTCGTTATATCTTCATAAAAGGCTATGAGGTTGGTCAAGCACGACTTCCCCTTGGTGAAGCCATGTTGACTGCCCCTAATAACCCTCTTATCCTTGACATGCCTTGAGATGGCACCAAGAATAAGTCATTCCATTATTTTCCCAGGGATGGAGGTGAGGCTGACCAGTCTATAATTATCCGGGTCTTCCTTCTTGCCCTTTTTGAAGACTGGAGTGACATTAGCTTTTCTCCAGTCCTCAGGCACCTCTCCCATCTCCCAAGACTTGGTAAAGATGATGGAGAGTGGTCCAGCAACGACGTCAGTCAGCTCCCTCAGCTCCTGTGGGTGCATCCCATCTGGGCCCATGCATTTGTGGATGTTCAGATTGCCTAATTGTTCCTTAACCCAGTCCTCATAGCTTTGTCGAGCTCTGTTGGGGTCTCTTGGCTTTCGTCAGGCTCTATCAGGGTCTTGCAGGCTCTTTCAGTCCCTGGCGGGCTCTATCAGGTTCTGTCTAAATCTGCCAGACCCTGTAGGGCTCTGTCGGGCTTTGTTGGGCCCTGTTGTGCTCTGTAATGCGCTCTCAGGTTCTGTCAGCATCTGTCGAGATTTCTTGGGCCCTGTCATGCTCTGTCAGGCCCTGTCGGGTTCTGTCAGACTCTGTCGGGATCTGTTGGGCTTTCTCAGGTTTTGTTGTGCTCTGTTATGCCATATCAGGCTTTGTTGGTCTTTTTTGGGGCATGTAGGGCACTGTCAAACTGTGTCATGCCCTGTCGGGCTCTATCATGCATTTTCAAGCTCTGTCCAGGTCTTTTAGGCCATGACGGGCTCTGTCAGACCCTATCAGGCTTTTTCAGACCCTGTCATACTGTTTTGAGCACTGTCACACTTCATCTGGATCTGTTGGGCCTTTTCGAGCTTTGTCGGGCACTGTCAATTTCTGCAAGGTTATGTTGGGCTCTTTCAACCTCTGTCTGGCCCTGTCGGGCTCTGTCAGGCCCTGGTGGGCTCTGTCAAGCTTTGTCGAGCTCTGTTGGGCTCTCTCGGGTTTTGTCGGGCTCTATGTGGCTCTTGTACACTCTGTCAGTTCCTGGCGGGCTCTGTGGGGTTCTATTGGGAATTGTCAGGCCTTGTTAAGCTCTGTTGGGCTTTGTTGGGACCTGTCGTGCTCTTTGAGTCCTTGTCGGTTTCTGACAGGATCTGTCGAGATCTGTTGGGCTTTTTCAGGCTTTATCGGGCTCCGTCAGGACATATTAGGCTTTGTTAGGCTTTTTTGGGCATTCTTGCCCTTATTCAGGCTTTGTGAGGCTCTTTCAGGATTTCTGGGGGTCTATCAGGCTCTTTCAGGCCATGTCTGGGTTTGTAGGGCTCTGTCATGTTTTGTCAGGCTCTGTTGGGTATTGTCAAGCTCTGTCAGGTTCCACTGGGTGCTTTTTGGCTCTTTCACTCTACAGTTAGGTGTCAGGTGCTGTTTGGATTTGTTGGGCCCTTTCGAGTTCTGTTGGGCTCTGTCGGGTTTTGTCGGGCCCTGTGAGACTGTTGTGCTCTGTCAGACCCTGTCATGTTCTGTCAGTATCTGTCATGTTTTATTGGGCTCTGTCGTGCTCTGACAAAACCCAAGAGAGGCCAACAGAGCTTGACAAAGCTAGACAGAGCCCACCACGGCATGACAGAGACTGAGAGAACCTGAGAAAGCCTGACAGAGCCCGACACAGTCTCACAGGGCCCGACAAAGCCCGACAGAGACCAACCTGGCCTGACAGAGCCCGACAGAACTCCACAGGGCCTGACAGAGAATGCCAGGGCCCAACAAAGCCTGAGAGAGCCTGACAGGACCTGACAGAGCACGACAGAAAACAACAGAGCCCGCCAAGAACTGACAGAGCCTGCAAGAACCTGATAGAGCACGACAAAACTTGACAGAGCCCATCAGGGCCTGACAGAGCATGACAGGGCCCACCAGAGCCCAACACAGCTCAATAGGGTTCGACAAATCCTGCCAGCACCTCAGTAGGGTTTGACAAATCCTACCAGCACCTGATAGCAAATGATAGAGCCCGGCAGGACATTACAGAGATTGACAAAGAGCGACAGAACCTGAAAGAGCTCAACAAAGCATTATAGAGGCTGAGAGGACCTGACACAGCTTGACAGAGCCTTTGAGATCTCGACAAAGCCTGACAGGGTCCAACAAAGCTTTAAAGAGTGCAACAGTGCCCGATAGAGTCTGACAGAGCTTGACAATACCCAACAGAGCCTGGCAAAACCCAACAGAGCCCTACAAATCCTGACAAGGCCTGAGAGAGCCTAATAGGTCCCAACAAAGCCCGACAAACCTGATAAAGCCTGACAGAGCCTGACAGAGCCTTGTAGGGAAGAAAGATCCCAAAAGAAGCTTGACAGACTACACAGAGCCTGGCAGAGCCTGAGAGAGATAGACAGATCTCGACAAAGCCAAACAGAGACTAACAAAGCCTAGAGAGAGCCTTACAAAACCTGACAGGGATCAACAGAGCCCTACAGAGCCCGACAGAGCCTGAGAAAGGTCAACAGAGCCTGACAGAACCCGACAGAGCCCTACAAATCCTGACAAATCCCAGCAGAGCCTGATAGATCGCGACGGAGACTGACAAAGCCCGACAGGGATCAAAAAAGCACAGCAAAGCCCAACACTGCCCAAAAACGCTTGATAGGGTCTGACAGAGCCCAACAAAACTGGACAGAGCCTGAGCAGGCCTCACAGAGTCAGACAGAAGCCAACAAAGCTTGATAGAGCCCATCGCAGCCCAAAAATGTCCTAGAAAACTCGACATAGATTCATAGAGCCCGTCACGGCCTAAAAGACCTGGAAAGAGTTTGACAAGGCCCGACAAACCCTGACAGGGTATGACACAGATTAACAGTGCCCTACATACCCGAAAATAGCCCGACATAGACTGATATGATCTGAGAGATCACGACAGAGCCTGACAAAGCCTGAGAAAGCCCAGCAGATCCCGACAGATCCTGACAGAACCTGACAGGGCCTCACAGAGTACGACAGAGCCCAACAGGGTTCAACAAATCCTGACAGCACCTGATAGCAAATGATAGAGCCCGGGAGGACCTGACAGAGGCTGACGAAGTGCAACAGAGACTAAAAGAGCTCAGCAAAGCATTACAGAGCCTGACAGGGCCTGATACAGATTGACAGAGCCTGACAGGGCCAGGCAGAGCTTGAAAGATCCAAACAGCCTGACAGGAATGCACAGAGTCCAACTAAGCCCAAGAGAGCCCAACAAAGCTCGACAAGGCCCCACAAAGCCAGATAAAGCCTGACAGAGCCCGAAAGAGCATGACAGGGCCTGAAAGAGCACACTAGGACCTGACAGAGCACAACAGGTCCTGACAGAGCCTATCAGAAACTGAGAGAGATCGCCACAGCATGACAGATCCTGACTGAGCCCGACAGGGCCTGACAGATCCTGGAAGAACCCGATAGAGCGCAACAGAGCTTGAAAAACCTTGACAGAGCCCACCAGGGCCTGACAGAGCACGACAGGGCCTGACAGAGCTTGAAAGAACCCGTCAGAACATAACAGGAATTGACAGAGCCCAAGTAAGCCTGACGGTGCCCGACAAAGCTCGACGGGGCCCGACAAATCCTGATGGCACCTGACAGTGAACTCTCAATTATAGCAGGGCCTGACAAGTCTGACAAAGCATGACAGAAACTGAAAGAGCTCAACAAAATATTACAGAGCACAACAGGGCCTGACACACCTTGACAGAGCCTGACAGGGCCTGACAGATTTTGAAAGAACTCAACAGAGCCCAAAAGAGCTCAACAAAGCTTGACAGAGTCCGCCAGGGCATGACAGAGCCTCACAGACTTAACAAAGCTTGACAGAGCCCAACAGAAACTGACAGAACCTGAGAAAGCCTGACAGAGCCTGCCACAGTCTCACAGGGCCCGACAAAGCCTGACAGAGCCGAACATGGCCTGACATAGCCCAACAGAACTCGACAGGGCCCAACAAATCCCCACAGCACCTGACAGCAAACTATAGAGTCCAGCAGTGCCTGACAGAGGTGGACAAAGCGCGATAGAGCCTGAAAGAGCTCAACAAAGCATTACAGAGCCCTACAGAGCTTGAAAAAGCTTGAAAGAGACCAACAGTACCCAATGTAGCCTGAAAGACATCGAAAATACTCAATGGACCTTGACAAAACCTGACACATCCAGACAAAGCCTGAATAAGGGAAAAAAAGCATGAAAAAGCCTGACAAAGACTGACAGAGCCTGACAAGGCCTGACAAGGCTTTACAGAACCTGAAATAGCCTGGTAGGACAGAAAGAGCTTAAAAAAGCTCGACAGAGACCGACAGCGCCTGACAGAGCTTGTGACAGACCGACAGACTTCAGCAAAGCCACACAGAGACTGACAGGGCCTGAAAGAGTCCGAGAAAACTCAACAGAGCCCTGCAAATCCTGACATGGCCTGACAGAGCCTGATCGAACCCCAGAAAGCCCAGTATAGCCTGAGCGAACCTGATAGAGCCCAACAATATCTGACAAAGCCCGAAAGAGGTCGACAAAGCTTGACAGAGACCACCAGGCCTTGACAGAGCACGACAGGGCCTTCCAGAGCCCAACACAGTTCAAGAGGGTTTGCCAAATCCTAACAGACCCTGATGGTGAACGATAGAGCCCGGCAGGACCTGACAGGCTGACAATGTGTGACAGAGACTAAAAGAGCTCAACAAAGCATTACAGAGCCTGATAAGGCCTGATACAGCTTGACAGAGCCTTACAAATCTCGACAGAGCCTGACAGGGCCAGAGCGAGCTTGAAAGAGCCCAACAGAATCTGAAAGAAATTGACAGAGTCCAACTAAGCCTGATAGTGCTCGACAAAGCTTGAGAAGGACCAACAGAGCCAGATAAAGCACAACAGAGCCCGAAATAGCATGACAGGGCCTGAAAGAGCCTGATAAAGCCTGACAGAGCACAACAGGGCCTAACAGAGCCTACCAGAAACTGAGAGAGCCTGCCAGGTTATGACAGAGCCTGACAGACTTCGACTAAGCTTGACAGAGCCCAGCAGTACCTGAGAAAGCATGACACAGCATGACAGAGTCTCACAGGGCCTAACAGCACCTGACAGAACTCGACAGGGCCCAACAAATCCCGACAGCACTTGGCAGTGAACTATAGAGTCCAACCGTGTTACAGGGAATTAACAGTTATCTAATTAAGACTTAAAGAACTAACACTTAAAGACTTAAAGAGCTAACAGCCTTCTCAGGGATGGGTTATGAATATGTATAGGTGTTGTTCCTAAAACTTTCATGAATATGTAACACTTTACTGCATTTAACCAAGCTCACAACTACTTCAAATTTACACACATATTAGGTGAAATGATTCCCCGTGTGTCCGGCACTGTAAATAAGTAAATACATACCTTCCTTACAATCTCAAGGATTGTAAAGTCATTTCCGAACCTCATTTTGGTGAACCAGGCAGGAGGGTGTTCTGGTTGGCTATGTGAATAGGTGAGAACGGCCAGCTTTGGCGTGCCCCAAAGTTGTTTTTTTTTTCGGAAAGATCTCCATTTGCTTTGTTCATTGCAGGAGCAGACAAAAGACCTCCAACAAAAACAACGGATAAAGTATGTTGTAATAAACTTCCATTTAATTGCATTTGGCGGGGAGCCAGTAAGCCGTGGAGAGATGTCTCACGAGTTTCTGCAGTCTCTTTGTGGGCAGCAGCTAGCAATCTTGAGAGCAGATCGAGCAACTCTGAGATTTCTGTGTCTCAATTTCGATGGCCAGGATGGACTTTTGGTAATGACTAATCTTAGCAAGAGTGAAGGGTAATGCAGAAATCTCTCTTTTGCAGCTGCTGGAAAAGGTAAAAGTCAGTGAAAAAGGAATAATTGGTCTACAACTGCGTGGTATTTTTGTAAGTGCCTGACATACCATGCATTCCATTCCAAATCATTAAGTAACTCGTAAATCATAAAACCAACCAGCCGTGTCTCTGTGAACTGTCTGAGTGTGTGCTAATTACAGTAATTACTGTTTATGGTGGTATGCTTTAGCCTGTGATCTGTATAAAGCAGAAGATGAGCTTAAAACACCTTGATTTAAGTCACGTGGCATGAGTTAAATTACAGTGTGCGCGGTGTAAGAAAGTATATGCAGATATGTTTTTCACCCTCCAAAATCAGGGACATAACAAAAAAATGGGAACCTGTTCCATTAGAATACTGAAGTACCATCTTGCTCTCCTTAGGATGCATCCTTACACATTAGAGTAACTTAGTGGGGAATCCTGATAAAAGAAAGTTTGAAACAATATTGTACTCACTTTGAGGCACAGAATGACCTTACAGCCCTTGAGGTAAATAAGGAAGGTATGTATTTATTTACGACGCCGGACACGCAGGGAATCATTTCACCTAATACGTGTGTAAAATTACAGTAGCTGTGAACTTGGTTAAATGCAGTAAAGTGTTACATATTCATTAAAGTTTTAGGAACGCCTATACATATTCATAACCTTTCTACGAGAAGGCGGTTCTTATTACAATTACTTCCGGGAGACCATTTCCATAGTCTCCACCTCCGGCTCCTCCTGGTTGCAGCTGCGCAGTTGTTACCAATCAGGACACATAACCACGGACGTAGTTATATGCGGTGCTTTATTTCAGCGCTGGGAAACCAGGGGTTTGCACCCAAAGCTGGCTTCGAACAGGTGATTCAGACTACACCTTATTATACAAGTTAGTCACATACATATTCATTACAACCCCTGACAACCATTAGCATATTCCACACCTATTCTGACACAAACTTCCTATCTAAAAGATGCTATGTTTACCAGTTATTTTCTAAGGTACCAACTTTAAAAGAATATATCGTAAATCTCTGTCCACCTTAAGAATTAGGCTCGGTTACAGTTACCTGCCTTATAAGAATATACCATAAATCTATGTCAACTTTAAGAATAGAGTTTGGTTACTGAATACAAGAATTCCATGGTTACAAGGTTGGTTGCTATCTTAATGTTAATCCAACTGTAACAGATCCAGCGATATCCAGGGTAGAGCTAGCGAAGGCCCATCCTGACCTGTTCCAAAAGGGAACATGGAAGGAAACATCTTGTAAAGTTGATTCTCCTGTTCCATAAAGGAACATGGAAGGAAACATCTTGTAAAGTTGATTCTGTTACTAACATCTCCCCCCTTTGAAAATGCTTTTCTTTAGACAATGCATTTTCACTTCAATCAACTTCTTCAATTATTGATTTGATTGGTGATTTGGCAAATGTGACAGTTCATAAGCTGGAGGGCTAGCTGGAGGACTGTCAAATATAGGATTAACATAATTCCTACTCAGGACACTGAAAATGCAATTATTCTTAGCATTTGTTTGACTAATCACACGTTTAATACCTACATGTAATAAACAAAGAAGTATAATCACAATTGTAAGTACAACTACACTTTCTAATAGTGAATGTACCCATCCTCCCAAATTTAAACCAAATGAATCCAACAGAGCTCCTATCCAGCTCTGTTCTGCATCCTGCTTTTCCTTTTGCAGCTCCATCTCTGTTTGGGTGAGTTGAGAAATGTCCTTCTCGACCTCCGAAGTTACGTTTGGAATATGGATGCAGCAATGATCCATTCTGTCTTTCAAATATCCACAGACACCATTTTCTTTCAACAACATTATGTCGAGTGCCATTTTATTATGTAAGGTCATTTTGGTCGTAGCCTGTAATTGTATATTAAGTTCCCGAAAACCTTTCTTAGTTATTCTAGCCAATCGATCCATTTGCCCGATCAATTTATCAATCATTTCCCTGTTTCTGTATGCCGCAATTGGTGCAAAGAAAGATTCTAGTGCCCAACCGAATTTAACACTGCTTGATGGTTCATGCCACACATCGTCTTCATCTATTTCTCATTTGTGCCTAACATGTAGAAGTTCTTGCCCATTTTTCAAGGGAGACTTTTTCCAAATAGGACATAGGGTTGGCAGTCCCAAAGTAATTTCCCTTACTGGTCCTGCTATTGGTAAATGTGTTGTCCAGGTCCCATCACTTAAGGCCCAAACCAGATGTCCCACACTACCTATAACGCCTCTACAATCAATTCTATTTCCATCAATACCTATCTTGATTCCTTCCTTTAGATCCAATTGTTTCTGACAAATGCAACCTGCAATTACCGCAACTTTAACGATGGATATTGGTATCTCTTTCATATCTGTCTGGCAAGTTATTACTCGTGAACAATTCCACCATGGTACTGTTGTTCCTCCTGTTACATTGGACCACCGTACACACCATGGAAATGCTTCACTATATTGGTATTGTTGTACAATACTCAATGTCCACATGTTACTCCATGATTCAGTTATATTTTTGTTATCCTGATCTTTGCATTCCCAGTAAGTCTGTTCAACCATTTGGTTTACTACTTTGGTGGTCCATGTGTCATAATAACACCAACCTATATTTTTGAATGGTCTGGTCATTCCTATTTTAACCCATTTCACCTCAGGTAATTTTAAACAATCCTCCTTTGGCCCTGGTGTTTTCCATTTTCCTTGTTCTTTTACCCTTTGTTCTGTTGGGATGACTTCTTTTCTAGTGCGGGATTCACATGCTATTTTACCAGTTCTGTTTATTTCTGGTAAGGTGGTAGATATTATTCCCCACTGTATTGGGTCTTCGGCCGATTTTGGAATTGGAAGGCAAGCAGTGATGCTACTGGTATTCTGAGTCAGTGCGAAATCTCGAATTAATCCTATCATAAGATTCTCTGCCTGATACCACCTGTGGTATCTGGGTACTTTCGTTATTATCTACTGCTCTTCGTGGTCTAATTTGCAATTCCATTTGAATAGTCCCATTTTCCCACTGTTTATCAGAGGCCTTGTGGAATAGAGTGGCACTTCCCTCTCCAGTTTTCAAAAGTACAAACACTCTAACCAAAATCACAATTTGGTAATGCAAACCAGACATTACTGCGATATAATCTTGAGCGAGGTAGGACCCACTATCTGCGATTTCCAGAGTCTTGGGACTCTTTTCACTCGGGTATAGTGTATCCAGGAGTCTACTCCAGCAACTTTGACTGTGGTGAATGTAGTTAGGAGTACTTGATAGGGTCCGTCCCAACGCTCTTTTAAGGGTTCTTCATTCCAAGTTCTTAGATACACCGTGTCTCCAGGCTCTATATCATGTACTGGATTCTCGAGCGCTAGTGGGCGATTCCACACTAGTGCGGATCTGAGTCGATTCAATGTCCTGCCAAGAGACAACACATAATTGTACAAGTCCTGATTTCCTTTCACATGTACCTCTGGGTTTGGGTTTGGTGCTTCATATGGTTTGCCATACAAAATCTCGTATGGACTTACTGACATTCCACTCCTAGGTTTAATCCTAATATGCAACAATGCTATTGGCAAGGCCTGAGGCCATTGAATTTTTGCGTCCTGACAGATCTTGCTAAGTTGCCTTTTTAGGGTTTGATTCATTTTCTCCACTTGTCCACTAGACTGGGGTCTCCATGGGGTATGTAACTCCCACTTAATTCCCAAACATCTGCTGATTTCTTTTACCAATTGTGCAACAAAGTGTGGTCCCCTATCGGAGGATATCCCCAGTGGTACCCCAAATCTAGGGATTATTTCCTTTAGTAACTATTTTACAGTTTCTTTCGCCTGGTTGGTGCGACAAGGGAAAGCTTCCGGCCATCCTGAAAAGGTATCTACCCCAACTAGTATATACCTGAATCCTCGGGTTCTGGGGAGTTCCGCATAGTCTCTTTGCCAATAATCCCCAGGTTGTATGCCTGTCTTTATTTTCCCCATTTCTGTTTTTCTTTTTACTAAAGGATTATTTTTCAAGCAAATTTCACACTTAGCTGTGATAGAATTTGCCATTGTTAACATCTGGACCGAGATAATGTTTTCTTAAATAAGTTACCAATACTTCTGCACCCCAGTGACACTTCTGGTGTTCCGTCTGAAGTATTCCTCTCATAATAGTGGTTGGTACCACAACTTGTCCATTGGTGGTTACATACCACCCAGAATTATTCTTACTGGTTCTTACTAGACTTGCCAATTTTTCATCTTCTGTAGACTATTTAGGTGGTTCTGAAGGTAATAAATCAATTGCTCTTACCTTCTGGGAGATAAGACCCATCATTGTCCTCACTTGCCGTGCTACTGACCGAGTTGTTTGATCAGCAAGCCAATTTCCCTCTATGATTTTCGATGTTCCACTTTGATGAGCTTTACAGTGCATTACAACAACTTGCGATGGTTTTTGAACGGCATTAATCAGATTCAGTATTTCCTCCTGGTACTTAATGTTTGTTCCTTGTGAAGAGAGCAGTCCCCGCTCTTTCCAAAGGGCTCCATGCACATGAACAACTCCAAAAGCATATTTTGAGTCAGTCCATATGTTAACTTTCTTGTTTTCGCTGAGTTCCAATGCCCTAGTTAAGGCGATTAATTCCGCTTTTTGTGCTGAGGTGTTTGGCGGTAAGGGTTTAGCCTCAATTACTGTCTTGGCAGTACTAATCACATATCCTGCATACCGCATTCCGTTCTCCACAAAGCTACTGCCATCAGTAAAGAGTTCCCAGTCAGTTTCTGCCAGCGGAGCGTCTTTCAAATCAGGGCGACTTGCGTGGGTGTATTCGATGACTTCCATGCAATCATGTTCCAGGTCTCCTTCTTCAGTACCTGCATCCAAAAACTCAGCAGGATTCATTAGGTTAGTAGTTTTTAGAACAACATCATCTTGTTCTGTCAGAATTACCTGGTATTTCATCATTCTGCTTGGGGAAAGCCAATGACCCCCCTTTTGTTCCAGTACTGTTGTCACCATATGGGATACAAACACTTCTATCCTTTTTCCCGTAGTTAATTTTCGGACCTCCTGGATCAGTATTACTGTAGCAGCTACCGCCCGTAAGCACGCCGGCCACCCAGTACTTACCGGATCTAGCTGTTTAGAAAAATAGCCAACAGGTCTTTTCCAGGATCCCAGTTGTTGGGTTAATACCCCCAAGGCAAGTCTTTGTCGCTCGTGTACAAACAACTGGAAATCTTTGCTCAAGTCCAGCAGGCCCAAGGTAGGCGCCTGCATCAAAGCCTGTTTTAGCTTTTGGAAGGCTTCACGTTGTGGTTTTCCCCACATGAACGTCTTATTCCCTTGTGCTTCGTATAAAGGTTTGGCAATCAACCCATAGTCCATAATACAAAGTCTGCACCATCCTGTCATTCCTAAAAAGGATCTTAATTCATGTAAGTTTCGTGGTTCTGAAATAGCACAGATAGCATGCACACGGTTTGTACCTAATTTCCGCTGTCCTTGAGAAAGCTCGCATCCTAAATAAATCACAGTCTTGGATGCAATTTGAGCTTTACTTTTCGATACTTTGTACCCATTCATTCCCAATTGGTTCAGTATTTCAATCGTTACCTGGATGCAGAGTTCTCGTGTCTCAGTCGCGATCAAAATGTCGTCTACGTATTGTAGTAACAGGTACCATTGTCGAGGGATCACGATGTGGCCTTTCGTAGTCCATTCCTCGAGTTCTTTGGCCAACTGATTTCCAAAAATAGTTGGGCTATTTTTGAATCCTTGCGGAAGACGTGTCCAGGTTAACTGAGTTTTCCTTCCATTGTATGGATTTTCCCATTCAAAGGCAAATAGCTTTTTGCTTTCCAGGTCGAGGGGTATGCAGAAGAAGGCATCTTTTAAATCAAGTACAGTAAGCCATTTATATTTCTCCTTCACAAATGTTAACAAGGTGTATGGATTTGCAACTACCGGATAAATGTCCTTAGTGATCTGGTTTACAGCCCGCAAATCTTGGACTAATTGGTAATTACCATCGGACTTCTTTACTGGAAAAATTGGAGTATTATATTCTGTTTCACATTCCTCTAGAATTCCATATCTCAAGAATTTTCAATTAGAGGAACTATTCCTAACCTAGCTTCTAATTTCAGTGGGTACTGTCTCAACTGTACAGGCCTGGCATCTTCCTTTAATTCCACTTTTACAAGCTGGGCTGTTTTCAATTTCCCAGGTATGTCAGTCGCCCATACCGTGTGGATCACAGCCTCCTCCACAGCTTGTGGTATTTCCACTACCGGGTTTTCTCTTAATAACAGAATTTGTCCCACCTTAGATTCTGGAATTTTCATTACCAGGTTTCCATTCTCAAATGTTATTACAGCATCCAATTTGGTCAATAAATCCCGTCCTAAAAGGGAAACTGGACAATCTGGAACATATAAGAACTCATGGGTTAATTCCTTTTCTCCAAAACGCAGATCTAAGGGTTGCAGGAATGGCCGTACTTCTTCCTTCCCTGTGGCACCAACAATCGTTGTCGTTTTATGACCTATTGTTCCCTGTAAAGAATTTAGCACAGAATAAGTAGCCCCTGTATCCACTAAAAATCTCACATCCTGGTCCCCCACTTGTATTGTCACAAGGGGTTCCTTATTCTGGGTATCGGTTCTTGTGCTGCCATATAGTCAACTGTTATTATTATATTCCCCCAACACCATAGTTTGTATTGCATTCCCTGCTGCACTTGGTACCTGACTCGTGGAGCCCGGACGGTTCGGGCATTCATTTTTCCAGTGTCCTTCCTCCTTACAATAAGCACATTGATTTATACCAAGCTTTACAACAGGTCTTAAAGGAGTTCCCCGAACATTCCGAAAACCGCGCCCTCGGCCGCCTGTAGTTCCTCTGCCACGGACTTCCATTCCTATTCCCCTGCCTTGTCCTTGGACCAGGGCCAACAAGTCTTGCTGAGAACGCCTCGACTGTTCCTTTTCTCTATTATTATAAACTTTCCAGGCTGTTTCTAACATGACATCCAGATCTCGTAATTGTGCCCCCTCCAGTTTCTGTAATTTCTTCCGAATATCATCCTGAGACTGCCCCAAAAAGATTAAAGCCAACTGAACCCTTGCTTGTTCTGTTTCAATATCTAAATCCATATATCTCTTTGCAGTTTTCTTTAATCTTTCTAAAAAGGCTGAAGGGGATTCATTCTTTTCCTGCCTAACATTATACAATTTTGACCAATTCATTTGTTTTGGCATAGCAGTCTGAACACCGATCAATAACCAGTCCTGATACCTCCGGAGGCTAAGCTGACCACCTCCAGTATTATAATCCCATCTGGGATCCTCCTTTGGAAAATTTTCATCAACATTGCCACCCACTATTCCATTCTGAATATCCTCCCTTGCTTTATCTCTTGCTACCCGTATAACCATATCCTTTTCTGTAGAATCCATTAATGTGTCAAGAATCACTTGTAAATCATCCCAATCAGGATTCTGCATTTTAATTATCATTTTAATTATCCTTGCAACCTTGTCCGGGTTTTCCCGGTAAGGACCGGCTGATTGTTTCCAGATCATTAAATCTCCTGGCGAAAACGGGATTTTTACATAAACCGTCTCTCCCCCCACTCCTACCGCTTGTCTCAGGGGTGCTATTACATTTGGCAGTCCACCCCCCTTTTGGGCTTCCTTTTCTCTGTGCCTAGTCCTGTGGGATATTGGTGTAGTTGTTACTCCTTTTACACCGGTTGCTGCCCCCTCATCCCCACTGGAATTGATATCACTTTCAGTGAGACGCACAGGTGCCGAGGGTTTAAGGGGTTTAGGTGCAGAGGGTTCAGTTTCTGGAGGGGCAACATCAAGACACGGCAAATCTAATTTTAAGGCATTACCGCAGCTGTTTTCTATTGCCAAACACGTCATGTATTTCTTTTCTGCCGTACAACCCATACATTTATCATTAGTACCGCCCCTCCATACTAATATTAACCCACATTCCTTCCTCCAGTCCTGTTTTTGTACAAGATAGAAAAAGAGATCCACGTACTGTACCTCATCCCATTTACCTTCCCTTTGACAAAACCTCATTAATTCATTAATAGTTCCAGGTTCTAAAGTACCCTCCGGCGGCCACCGTATTTCATTAGGCAAGTCATATTCAGGCCAGCAGTGAGTACAATATTCAGTTAACTTCTTTTTACTCATTGATTGTCCAAATCCAGCCTCCTTCCAATGTTTCAACAAACAGTCTAATGGTGACATCTTTGTATCGCTCATATCAACACAAAAGGGTAACACACAGGCGATTAACACAGAAGGATAACACACAGATAACTTTACCAGAACAACAGTAAAGACGGATCAAATCACCAGTTTCAACAGCAAATACAGATCAAATTACCAAGGCTACAGACCAGGTGCTGAACAACATAGATAACCAGACCAGGTGCACGCAAATAACCAGACCAGACCAGGTGCCGAGCCTGTGGCTTAAATAACCAAACCAGATGCCAAACCTGCAGAGGTTTCCCTCTAACGGACGGCTGCCTAGGCAATACCTCAGGAGCTCCCTGCCCAACTGAGCATGGCTTTCGCTGTGTCTGATCGACAGGCTACCAGATGTCTGACCAGCAGGCTACCAGACCAGAACCAGACCAGATGGGTACCCAATAATCCATGTAAAGCAACAGATAAAGCACCTTCTTACCAATCAGAGGTCCATCGTGAGCAGCGGAGAGCTGGTCGCGTCCGATGCACTCCCCAAGAATACCTCGGTGCTAGCTGGAGCAGGATCGAGACACGATCTGTCTCACCAATGCCCGCGAGGTCCCATCTGGGTCACCAAAATGTTAGCAATCAGGACACATAACCACGGACGTAGTTATATGCGGTGCTTTATTTCAGCGCTGGGAAACCAGGGGTTCGCACCCAAAGCTGGCTTCGAACAGGTGATTCAGACTACACCTTATTATACAAGTTAGTCACATACATATTCATTACAACCCCTGACAACCATTAGCATATTCCACACCTATTCTAACACAAACTTCCTATCTAAAAGATGCTATGTTTACCAGTTATTTTCTAAGGTACCAACTTTAAAAGAATATATCGTAAATCTCTGTCCACCTTAAGAATAAGGCTCGGTTACAGTTACCTGCCTTATAAGAATATACCATAAATCTATGTCAACTTTAAGAATAGAGTTTGGTTACTGAATACAAGAATTCCATGGTTACAAGGTTGGTTGCTATCTTAATGTTAATCCAACTGTAACAGATCCAGCGATATCCAGGGTAGAGCTAGTGAAGACCCATCCTGACCTGTTCCATAAGGGAACATGGAAGGAAACATCTTGTAAAGTTGATTCTGTTACTAACACAGTGATTGTGAACCTGGGTCCTCTTCTCTGTACATGGTCACCTTTAATCCAGTGTGATGAGATGGTTAGGTCTCAGACTGCTGAGTTGGTTAAAACTGGCATATCTCCTGTCCTGTGCCCAAGTTTCTGTTATCTAGTTCACCCAGGGATGCACCAAAGAATTATTACCTTTGCAATTATTATTATCTTTATTATCTTTATTATCTTTAAATCTTTAAGTGTTAGTTCTTTAAGTGTTCATTAGTTAATTGTTAAATCCCTGTGTCATTCCCCTGTGGGAAACTACAGCAGGTCTGTGGAATCCTTCACAGAGAGTATGGGAATAGAGATCAGCCTTGAAGATATTAAGGTTTAGCCTTGAGAATGATGGGACTAAAGGAGTATCCAGAGATATTTAGTTGTACCCATGAGAGAGAAGGGATATACCCTGAGAGAGAAGGGATGTACCCGTGAGAGAAAGGGAGTAGAAGAGTAACATGGATGATAGCAAAATTAGCCAATGGGATGTTACTGCTGTACCTTGTAACCAATAGTGAAGAGACACATGAATTGGTAGAAATGTATAAAAATGCACTTGTAGCAAGAAATGGCATCTACTACTTTCATCCTGGAAGAACTTGGTCTATGTCATTTGTCCATCTCAGCCATGACATTCCCCCTGTGGGGGACTACGGTGGGTCCGTGGATTCCCTGACCGAGGGCATGGGAACAGACATTAGCCTTGAAGATATGAAGGCCTACCTGTGAGAAAGATGGGAGTAAAGGAGTATCCAGAGAAGCTAAGGATGTACTCGTGATAGAGAAGGGAGTAGAAGAGTAACATTGATGATAGCAAAAGTAGCCAATGGGATGTTACTGCTGTAACTTGTAACGAATAGTGAAGAGACACATGAATTGGTAAAACTGTATAAAAATGCACTTGTGACAATAAATGGCATCTACTACTTTCATCCTGGAAGAACTTGGTCTGTGTCATTTGTCCGTCTCATCCACGACATCCCCCCTTTTCTAAGAGGTTAGCAAATTCTTTTACTAAGGTGATGATTCTTTATGTTTTTCCAATGCCGAGATCACTTTCTGATGTGCCTTGATATGCGTGATTGCCACCTTCTTAGGAAGTTCAGCTGCCAATATTTCTTCTGCATTTTTGATATGTTTGCCTTGAGAGTTCAAGAGTCCATTTTCCTTCCAAATAGTTCTGTGTGCAAGCACGATCCTGAAAGCATACTTAGAGTCCGTATAAAAGTCCACAGCTAGTTCCAGAGCACAAGTAAGGGCGATTATTACTGCCTTTTGTGCTGAGATACTTTTAGGCAGAGGTCCAGATTCCATTACTTCATGGCTACTAATTATAGCATAACCAGCATGCCTTTCACCGTTCAGGATATTGCTACTTTCATCCATAAAGCAGTTCTCAGTGTTCTCCATAGGATTGTCCTTTAGATCTTGTTGGCTGGAGTATTTTTCTTCATTGTTTTCCAGGCAATTATGATGAACTGGTTTTCCAATGTGACCACTGAGGAAAGAAGTCGGATTGACAATGTTAGTGACCATGATTTAGCCTGATATTTGAGAAATCTTTGTGGGGAAAGCCAATGTCCCCCTTTTCACCTAGAACTGTAGACACTGTATGGGATACTAGCACAGTCATTTTCTGTCCCATGGTATATTTCCGGGCCTCCTGTATGTTCAGTACCACTGCTGTAACTGCCTGTAGGAATCCAGGCCACCCTTTTGCTTTTGCGTCTAATTGTTTGAAGAAATAGGCTGCTGCTCATCGGTATGGGCCAAGATTCTGTGCCAGTATACCAAAGGCTATTCCCTGCTTCTCATGAGAGAATAGAAAAAATGGTTTACTCACATCTGGGAGTCCTAAAGCAGGCGCTGTCATCAAAGCCTTACCAAGTTCTTCAAAGGCTTGTGTAGCTCCTTTATTCCATTGCAGGTGTTCCTGATCTGTGGCTGCTAGTACAAACAATGGCTTGACAAGCAATCCATAATCATAAATCCACAACCGGCACCACCCTGTCATGCCCAAAAAGGGTCCGTCATTCTTTTTCAGTTTGAGGCTTCGGAGTTTGGCATATAGGCTCCTCTCGAGCCTGTCCCAGGGTCCTTTGCCCTGCACTAATTTCATAGTCCAAATAAGTTACTTGTTGCTGCATCATCTGGGCTTTCTTCTGTGATACCCAATATCCTTGGAGCCACAAAAAGTTCAGTAGACTTACAGTTCAGGTTATGCACGTCTTATTTGTTCGGGTAGCGATCAAAATGTTATCCCCATATTGTAGCATCTGTCCTTCATCAGATGGGGCTTCCCAAGATTCAAGATCTTTAGCAAGCTGATTTCCAAATATTGTCAGACTGTTCTTAAATCCTTGTGGCAACAAAATCCATGTGAGCTGGGTTTTACATAAATATTATCTGGCTGACTTCATGGAGAGAGAGTCAAAAAGGTATCTTTTAAATCTAAAACTGTAATCCAAATCAAATTAGAGTTAATACAGTCAGTAAGTTGTATGGGTTTACTACCACCGGGCAGAGGTCCTCTGTTATTCTGTTTATAACCCAATTTGTACGAATTTCTCTATTACCAGCTGTGGAGGGGTTTGGTTATATGGAGATATGTTGTTGAATTAGTCAGGCCCAAAGGAATCTCAAGGCCACTTGGAGAAATTGAGAACAGAATCTTCTGTGAGAAAGAGGGGCGTTTCTTCATTAACAGGGCCTCAGCATGGCGTCAGTCATCGGATCTATCATCGGTGGGGCTCCAGCATGTGGACTGCCTGTGATACTTATTTAACGAATCCATGCTTGGAGCGTGGATGCGTGATTAGAGAATAGTTGCGTATATAAGGAGGTTTGTTTCTGTAATAAATGGCTTTGTGTGATTCACATTGAATTGGAATGCTGAGTCCTTTATTGCTCCAACAACCGACTGAATTAGGGATCAGAGTTCAACAACTTAAATACTTTCCCGGTCTCAAAATTATTAGATAATAATAAAAGCAAATTAACTTAAAGTGCTGTATCAAATCCTATTTTCCAAGTTCTGTGGAACAACATTTAATTGCCACTCATTGATATAAACCCACATTCAAACCACAAGTTGATACAGGGAATTGACAATTAACTAATTAAAACGCAAAGAACTAACCCTTTAACCCACATCACTATTGTCTAGCCTTGCTTAACTCTGTGTAACTTACTGTACAAAAAACAGGACTTCACTGACGCCTTCACTGCATTTAAACAAGCTCACAGCTCCTGGAAATTTACACACGTATTAGGTGAAATGATTCCCTGTGTCTCCAGCGCCGTAAATAAATATGTAAATACATACCTTCCTAACAATTCAAGGGTTTTAAGGTCATTTCCGTGCCTCAGTAGGGTCTGATGGAAGCCAACAAAACGCAACAGAGCCTGAAAAAGCTGAACAAAGCATTACAGAGCACAACAGGGCCTGAGAAAGCTTGACAGCGCCTTACAGATTCCGACAGAACCTGACAAACCCCGACCGGGTCAAACAATTCTTGAAAGAGCCCAGAAGTGCCCAATGGAGCCTGACACAGCTCGACAAAACCCAACATAGCATGAAAAAACCCAACTGAGCCCTACAACTCCTGACAGACCCTGACAGGGATCAAAAAATCCTGACAAAGCTTGGCAGAACCTGGAAAATCCTGGTAGGGCAGAAAGAGCACAAAGGAGCTTGACAGAGCCTGACAGAGGCTGACAGGGCATGACACAGATTGATAGTGCACTACATGTTCCAAAAAAGCCCAACAAACCTGATATGGCCCGACAGACCACAACAGAGCCCGAGAAAGCCCAACAGATCCCGGCAGATCCTGAGAGAACCTGACAGGACCTGATAGAGCATGACAGGGCCCAACAAAGACCAACAGAGGTTGACAGGGCCTGACAGATCCTGACAGAACCTGACAGAGACTGCCAGGAACTGAAAGAGATTGATAGGGCCTGACAGAGCATGTCAGGGCCTAACAGAGCCTACCAGAAACTGAGAGAGCCCGCAAGGGCATGACAGAACCTGACAGACTTCGACAAAGCTTGACAGAGCCCAACAGCACCTGAGAAAGCCTGACAGAGCCCGACACAGTCTCACAGGGCCCAAAAAAAGCCCGACAGAACCCAACAGGGCCTGACAGAGCCCAACAGAACTCGACAGGGCCAGACAAATCCCAACAGCACCTTACAGCAAACTATAGTGTCCAGTAGGGCCTGACAGAGACTGACAAAATGGAACAGAGCCTGAATGAGCTCAACAAAGCATTACAGAGCACGACAGGGCCTGACACAGCTTGACAGAGCCTTACAGATCCCGACAGATCCCCACAGAGACAGACAGAAGCCGACAAAGCCCGATATTGCCCATCACAGCCCGAAAATGCTCTAGAGAGCCCGACTTAGATAGACAGAGCCAGTAACGATCTAAGAGACCTAGGCAAGGCTTGACAAGGCCCTACAGAGCCTGACAGGGCAAGAAACAGATTGACAGTGCCCTATATGCCCCAAAAAAGCACGATAAACCTTGATATGACCCAACAGACCACGATAGAGACCGAAAAAGCCTTATAAAGCCCGACAGAACCTGACAGAGCCTGACAAGGCCTGACAGAGCATGACAGGGCTTTACAGAGCCTGACAAAGCCTGGTAGGGCAGAAAGAGCCCAAAGGAGCTTGACAGAGACCGACAGCACCTCACAGAGCCTGAGACAAACCAACAGATCTCAACAAAACCTCACAGAGACCGACAGGGCCTGAAAGAGCCTGACAAAACCTGACAAAGACTGACAGAGCCCTACAGACCCTGACAGAGCCTGACAAAGTCCAACAGAGCCCGACAAAACTCAACAGAGTCCTACAAATCCTGACATTGCCTGACAGACCCTGATCAAACCCGAGAAAGCCTAGCAGAGCCTGATAGAGCCTGACAAAACCTGACAGAGCCCAAGAGAGCTCCATAAAGCTTGACAGAGCCCACCAGGCCTTGACACAGCATGATAGGGCCTGCCAGAGCCCAACACAGCTCAACAGGGTTCGACAAATCCTCTTAGCACCTGATAGTGAACTATAGAGCCCAGCAAGACATGACAGAGGCTGACAAAGTGCGACACGAACTAGAAGAGCTGAAGAAAGCATTACAGAGTGTGACAGGGCCTGAAACAGCTTGACAGAGCCTTACAGATCGCGACAGAGCCCAACAGGGCTAAACAGAACTTAAAAGAGCCAGACAGAGCCTAGCACATCTTGACAGAACCTTACAGATTGCGACAGAACCTGACAGAGCCCGAGAGAACCCAACAAAGCTTGAAAGAGCCAAAAAGCACCTAGTCATGCTCTGTCAGGCCCTGTCGGGTTCTGTCCGGATCTGTCAGGATCTGTAGGACTCTGTCATACTTTGTCAGGCCCTATCATGTTCTTTCACGATCTGTAGAGCTTTGTTAGGCCCTGTTGTGCTCTGTCAAGCAATGTCAGGATCTGTCAGGATCTGTCGGGTTCTGTCGGGCTTTCTGCAGCGTTGTCAGGCTCTGTTGTGATCTCTCGTGCCATATCAGCCTATGTCGGGCTATTTTGGGGTATATAGGGCACTGTTAATCTGTGTCATACCCTATCAGGCTCTGTCAGGCTTTGTCAAGCTCTGTCCAGGTCTTTTAGGCCATCACGGGCTCTATGTATCTATGTCGTGTTTTTCAGAGCATTTTTGGGCTGTGATTTGTTTTATCAGGCTTTGTCAGCTTCTGTCTAAGTCTGTGAGGCATGTTCAGGCTCTGCCAGGTTTTTTGGGCTCTGTCAGGCCCCATCAAGCGTTGTTGGGCAATGCTGATCTTTGTTGGGCTTTTTTGATCCCTGACGGGCTTTGTCAGTCTCTGTCAGGCTTTGACGACATCTGTCAGGACATGTGGGACTCTGTAAGCCCCTTTTGGGTTAAGTTGGTCTCTGTCACAATCTGTCAGGCTCTGCTTGGCTTTGTCAGGCTCTGTTTGGCTCTGTAGGTCTCTGTCAATCCCTGTCAGGTTTTGTCAGGCTCTTCCAGGCCCTGTCGGTCTCTGTGTGCCTTTGTCAAGAAACGTCGGACTCTGTCAGGCTCTGTCAGGCTCTGTATGTCTCTGTCAAGTTTTTTTGGGCTCTTTCTGCCCTACCAGTCTTTTTCAGGCTCTGTAAAGACCTGTCATGTTCTGTCAGGCCCTGTTGGGTTCTGTCGGTTTTGTCAGGTATTTCAAACCCTGTCCAGCTCTATCAGGCTTTTTCAGGCACTGTCGGGCTTTCCTGCTCTTATTCAGGCTTTGTTGGGCTCTGTTAGTCTTCCTCAAGGTCTATCAAGCTCTGTGAGGACATTTCAAGATTTGTAGGGCTCTGTTGTGTTTTGTCAGGCTCTATTGGGTATTGTCGAGCTCTGTCAGGCTCTATTGGGTGCTGTTGGGTACTTTCAAGCTTTGTTGGGCCCTGTCAGGCTCTATCAGATTCTGTTGGGATTTGTAAAGCTCTGTCAAGCTGTGTCAGGCCCTGTCGTGCTCTGTAATGCTTTGTTGAGCTATTTCAGTCTCTGTCACTCTTTCTCAGCCTGTCAGGTCCTGCTGGACTCTATAGTTCGCTGTCAGGTGTTGTCTGGATTTATAAGGTCCTGTTGACTACTGTCGGTCTCTGTCAGGTCCCGTTGTGCTCTGTCAAGCTTTCTTGGGCCCTGTAAGACTTTTTTAAGCTCTGTCAGGCTTTCTCAGTTTCTGTTTGGCCCTGTAAAGATTTGTCGAAGTCTGTCTGGCTCATTCAGGCTCTATCATGCCCTGGCGGTCACTCTCAGTTTCTGGTAAACTCTTTCATGCCCTGTCAAGCTATTTCAGGCTCTGTCACGCTTTATCTGACTCTATTGGGCCTTGTCGAGTTTGTTGTGCACTGTCAGGCTTCGTTGGACTATGTCAGTTCCTGTCAGGTTCTGTTGGGCTCTTTCAAGCTCTGTCTGGCCCTGTCGGGCTCTGTCTACATCTGTAAGGATCTGTCAAGCTGTGTCAGGACCTATCAGGCTCTGTAGCAATGCTTTGTTGAGTTCTTTAGTCTCTGTCACACTTTTTTAGCCTCTCTCAGGTCCTGACGGGCTCTATCATTCGCTATCAGGCGCTGTTAGGATTTGTCGAACCCTGTTGAGCTGTTTTGGACTCTGTCACGCCCTGGTGGGCTGTGTCTAGCTTTATCAAGCTCTGATGGGCTCTGTCAGGTTTTGTCAGGCCCTGTCAGTCTCTTGCAGGATCTTTCAGTGCTTGGCGGGCTCTGTGGGGTTTGGTCAGGATCTGTCAGGCCCTGTCGGGCTCTGTCAGGTTTTGTCGGGCTCTATCAGTCTCTTGCGGGCTCTGTAAGTCCCTGGAGGGCTCTGTCAGGTTCTGTCAGAATGTGTCAGGCCCTGTCGGGTTCTGTCAGGATCTGTCTAGCTTTTTTGGGCTCTGTCATCCTCTGTCAGGTCCTGTCAGGTTCTGTCAGGATCTCTCAGGATCTGTTGGGATTTCCCAGGATTTTTTGGGCTCTGTAGTGATCTGTCAGGCCTTATCAGGCTTTGTCAGTGTTTTTTGGGACAGGTGGGGCACTGTTAATCTGTGTCATACCCTGTCTGGCTCTGTCAGGCCTTGTCAAGCTCTGTCCAGGTCTTTTAGGCCATGACAGGCTCCGTCTATCTACGTGAGGATCTCTAGGTAATTTTCGAGCTGTGATGGTCTCTATCAGTCTTTGTTGGCTTCTGTCTGACTCTGTGGGTCCTACTCGGGCTCTGTCAGGTTTATTTGGGCTCTATCAGGACGTGTCAAGTGTTGTTGTGCGGTATTAAGGTTTGTTGGGCTTTTTTGATCCCGGTAGGGCCTGACAGAGACTGATAAAGCATGACAGAGTCTGAAAGAGCTCAGCAAAGCATTGCAGAGCATGACAGGGCTTGACACAGCTTGACAGAGCCTTACAGATCTCGACAGAACCTGATAGAACCCTAGCAGGCCCCAAAGAGTAATACTTTGTTGTGCCCTGTCGTGCTCTGTCAGGTCCTGTCAGGCTCTCTCAGGCTTTGTTAGGCCCTGGCATGCTCTGTCAGGCTCTGTCAGGTTCTGTTAGGGTCTATCAGGTTTTGTTTGTTTTTTTCAGTTTCTGTCAAGCGATGTCAGGGTCTATAGGGCTCTGTCAATCCCTCTCAGGTTTTGTCAGGCTCTTTCAGGCCCTGTCGGTCTCTGTGTGACTTTGTCGAGATCTGTCGGTCTCTCTTGGGCTCTGTCAAGCTCTGTCAGGCTCTGTCAAGCTTTTTTGGGCTTTTTTTGCTTGATCAGGCACTTTCAGACTCTGTAGAGCCCTGTCAGGCCTTGTCAGACTCTGTGGGGTTCTGTAGGGCTTTGTCAGGCTCTTTCAATCCCTGTCGGGGTCTGTTAGGCTTTGTTAGGCTTTTTAGCCCTTATTCAGGCTCTGTCAGGCCATGTCAGGATTTCTAGGACTCTGTCGGGATTTGTCAGGCACTGTTAGGTATTCTTGATCTCTGTCAGACTACATTGGGTGGTTTTGGGCTCTTTCAAGCTTTGTTGGGCCCTGTTGGTCTCTGTCAGATTCTGTCGGGATCTGTAATGCTCTGTCAAGATGTGTTAGGTTCAGTGGGGCTCTGTAATGCTTTGTTGAGCTCTTTAATCTCTCTTGCACTTCGTCAGCCTCTGTCAGGTCCTGCCGGGCTCTATCGTTATCTATCAGGTGCTGTCAGGATTTGTCAAACCCTGTTGAGCTTTGTTGGGCTCTGGCAGGCCCTGTCTTTGTCTGTCAGGTCCTGGAGGGCTCTGTCAAGCTTTGTCGAGTTCTGTTGGACTCTGTCGGTTTCTGTCAGGATCTGTCAGGTCCTGTCATGCTCTTTCCTGGTCTGTTATGCTTTATCTGTCTCTGTTGGTTCTTTTGACCTCTGTCGGGCACTGTAGGGCTTAGTTGGGATCTGTCAATTCCTGTCAGGCTCTGTTTGGCTCTTTCAAGTTCCGTTTCGTGTTTATTTGGGCTCTGTGTGGCTCTTGCACACTCTGTAAGTTTCTGGTAGGCTATGTCAGGGTCTGTCGGGGTCTGTCAGGATCTGTCAGGCCCTATAAGCTCTGTTGGTCTTTGTTGGGCCCTGTCATGCTCTCTCAGGCCCTGTCGAGTTCTTTCAGAATTTGTTGGGATCTTTTGGGTTTTCTCTGGCTTTGTTGGGCTCTGTCATTATCTGTCAGGCTACATCAGGCTTTGTTGGGCTTTTTTGATCCATGTTGGGCTTTGTCGGTCTCTGTCGGGCTTTGAAGGCTTCTGTCAGGACCTGTGAGGCTCTGTAAGCCCCTTTGGGGCTCTGTCGGTCTCTGTTGCTATCTGTCAGGCTCTGTTGGGCTTTGTCAGGCTCTGTTGGGCTTTGTCAGGCTCTTTCGGGCTCTGCTGGGCTCTGTAAATCCCCATCAGATTTTTTCGGGCTTTTACAGGCCCTTTCAGTCTCTGAGTGGCTTTGTCAAGATCTGTCCATCTCTCACCACAAAATGATCTTGGAATCCCGAGGAATGGGATGGAAATATTTGGAGTGAATCCTCAGTCTCCAATATTGAGTTTTAATTTGATCCTGACTTAAATGGCAGGGAGGTGGTGGGAGCACAGCCCCCCATACAAATGATGTGGCAGCGGGAACAAGCAGATGAGGAGGGGCAGATCACGTGTACTCACTCTCCGAGAAGCAGAAGAGTGGGG
The DNA here is from genome assembly GCF_037038585.1 of Patagioenas fasciata. Classification (NCBI taxonomy): domain Eukaryota; kingdom Metazoa; phylum Chordata; class Aves; order Columbiformes; family Columbidae; genus Patagioenas; species Patagioenas fasciata. The sequence continues at coordinate 42,042,093 of NC_092559.1, forward strand.
AAGGAATACTGGCACGGATTTTGCCAGCTTGGGAGAGTGGAGATGCGTCTATCCATTTATTAGCAGATGAAAAAGTTTTATTAAGCCCTATAGCCAATGATGATCTGATACGAGGATATGCTCAACTGCAAAATGTCAGAGGTCCTGACGGGCAAGATATTATTGCACCTACGCTATGTCAGTGTTTGTGTGCTGCAGTTTTAACAGCATATGTTGAACCTGTTGAATGTGTGTTGTCCTGTGGAAACTGGTGCACAATGGAGGATGGTATTAATTTAGTGTGGTGGATGGGGATGGCATCTGCATTGATTATGGGATCCGATCTGGACAGGGTAGCAGTGACAAGAAGTATTAAAATGCAACTTCTTAGAGGACCGCCTGCCTCACTAATACCCGTGATTCTGCCAACAGTGACAAATGCTACGGGCAATGCAGGCACTCTAGTAAATGCCTTGAGGGGAATTGGGGCTGTAATTTCAGGACCCTCTGTTTGGGTGGTGAATAAAGGAAAGCCAGCAAAACTGAAAGGAGTTACAGCACGGGTGAGGCGGACACAAATATGGAATGATTTTGTACAAGCTGGTATCCCATGATTAGAAATAGGTGGGATCACACCATCAGAAATGTTTTGCCGCTTGCAAAAGTTAATGTTTATGCAAAAAAATCAACCAGCCCTAGTCCCACTGCCAACACTGCACCCACCCCCCACCCCGCCTGTCACCTCAATGCAAGACCAGTTTGCCTTTACCTGGCAACAAAAGCAATACACTTGCCGAGTGTTGTCTCAGAGATACAAATACAGTCCCTCCGTTTGCCATCAAATCATAGTAGCTAATATAGCATTATGGTTGGGTACCATTACTGATTGCCATTATATTGATGATCTGTTGATTATGGCAGTGTCACAACAAGAAACTGAAGCAGCTGCTGAATTTTTGAAGGTGTATTTACAGGACCAAGGCTGGGCAATTAATCTGACTAAAACACAGGACCCTAGTGCTACTGTACTATTTTTAGAAATAGTTTGGCATAGGCAGCTTCGAGAAATACCAGATAAGGTATATCACACAGTCCAGCAGTTTTCTGTACCAGCTGCAGTAAAACAATTACATGCCTTTTTAGGATTTTTAGGGCATTGGAGAACTTTTATCCCTAAATCATCTGTGGAGGAGGATTCCCCTTGTGAAGGATTAATAGAAGAGCACAATAAAGTTGATTCACTTGAGCCGCAAAACAGTAAGGAAGCAGATAATATGACCTCTGCTGAACTTCATGCTCAAGCTCTAAGTATGCATATAGCTTGTGGACATGGATCAGCTTATGCTGCACAGGCATGGGACATTGCTCATAATCAACCCGCTTTGCTATTATATACTTGTAAAACATGCTCACATCATTGTGCCACTTGTACAAAGTTAATTTAAGGGCATTATATAGGCCATGGGGAAAGATAAAACGTGGTCAATGGGCCTTGAATACCTGTCAGGTCGATTATATCAGCCCCCTACTCCCCTCTAGGGGGTGGCAATATGTATACACTTCTGTGGACACAGTGTCAGGGCTAACTACAGAGAAAATGGAATTATTCACATCAATGGATTGTGAAGTGGGACTGCAACCTATTGATCTAGATGCAAAAATTTATATAATTCCAGAGAATACTGTATGGTTTTGCACGTTGACTTCTCTTCTTATGTTACATCCTCTGCTAATATCAGATTCTCGAGTTCTTGTATTTCAGGTATCTTCAGTGAACACGTGTTTTATCTAGAGGAGACAGCATTGGAACAATGTTCTTGGTGTCACAGACCCAATATCAAAGTGAAGTCCAATCTGAAAACGTGCAGGCCACGACTTTTCAGTCTGCATGGGCAATTACCCCACACCAGGTTGTTAAACCCAGGTTGTTAAACTAAAGGAGCTGGAGCAACAGCATATGTATTACTGGAAGGTGACAACACTCCTATTGATTAACTTAGATTTATCCTGGTAAACTTAGATCTGTTCAGCCTCTACTGTAGCCTAATCATTTACCTTTAATATTTAGGAGAAATTAACGGTTGCAGATCTCTTAACAATGTGTTTCACTAGCATGACAACCCTTGTAGCTGTATTACAGAATTGTGCCATGCTAAGGGATTTTAACATTAATGTTTCTTCTTGTGGTTTCCTCTAAGTAGGTAGTGGCTGCAAATGCTGCTTATTTTGAAGGCATGTGGTGCTTCAACATAATGATGAACTAGTCAACATGGAAGAAGACATCTCACATCTTTGGGATTAATGCAGCAAGTGAAACAATCTACTGATAATGCCTGGCTGAATGACTAATTCCTTGACAAAGTGAATGGGACACCTAATTTAAAACATTATTGTAGAAATATGTTTTTTTCTTTTTCTATATGTGTTTATTGTATGCCCCTGTAAATTGCTCTGTGCTACACCTCACAAACCCAAATGAACAACTCTGGCTTTGCTGGTCCTAGCAGAAGCTGTCCCCTGAGCAAGGGGGTGGAATGTATGGAAATTGTGCAAGAATGGCAAGGAGGCTAGGCGGTAGGTTGAGGGAGGTGATTCTCCCCCTCTGCTCTTGTGAGACTCCACCTGGAGTTCAGCATTCAGCTCTGGGACCCCCAACATAAGAGGGACATAGACCTCTTGGAGCAAGTCCAGAGGAGGTCCACGAAGATGATCAGAGGGCTGGAGCACCTCTCCTATGAAGAAAGACTGAGAGAGTTGAGGTTGTTCAGCCTGGAGAAGAGAAGGCTCCGGGGAGACCTTATAGCAGCTTTCCAGTACCTAAAGGGGGCCTACAAGAAAGCTAGAGAGGGACTTTCTACAAGGGCATGTAGTGATAGGAAAAAGGGGTAATGGCTTTAAACTGAAAGAGGGTAGATTTAGATTAACTATAAGGAAGAAATTCTTCACCATGAGAGCGATGAGGCACTGGAACAGGTTGTCCAGAGAAGTTCCAGATGCCCCATCCCTGGAAGTGTTCAAGGGCAGGTTGTCTGGGGCTTTGAGCATCCTGATCTAGTGGAAGGTGTTCTTGCCCATGGCAGGGTGGTTGGAACTAGATGATCTTTAAGGTCCCTTCCAAACCATACAGTGGGAACAGCAGGATGTGAGGTTCCAACCACTTGGATGATAAAGGAAGATAAATACTAACATGACCATCGAGATGGTCAAAGAAGAAATAATACTAACATGATTAAATCACAGCAATTAGTCAAAATATAAAGGACCTTGGTAAGGTTATACAGAAGTATGTTTTTCATTATTATAAGGAGTGATAGTCCAGGCTCATGAGAATGGTATCTTGGGCCGGAACACCGGCCCCAAGGATGTGTGATGTGTAAATGTTGTCAGGCTGTCCTGGAAGGTGGCTGCTCCAGTTTACAAAAGGAGCAGAAGAGATTCTGATGCTCTTGAAGGAACCTCTAATTCACACCCAGAGACTGTGCAAAACAGGAATTAGAGGTGTCCTGCCTCCAGCCAGGTGGAGGAAAGGGATAACAGAGTTTATTGGACTGTACAAATACTATGGCCTGGTACAACACAACCCCAGGAGTACAAAGCTTTAGTGGACACTGGTGCTCAGTGCACAATAATTCCTTCTAATTATAAAGGAACGCAATCCATCAATATTGTTGGAGTGACTGGGGGATCCCGGGAGCTGACTGTTGTAGAGGCTGAAATGAGCCTAACTGGAAAAAACTGGCAAAAGCATCCCATTGTGACTGGTCCAGATGCTCCGTGCATCCTTGGTATAGACTACCTCAGGAGAGGGTATTTTAAGGACCCAAAAGGGTATAGGTGGGCATTTGGTATAGCAGCTGTGGACACTGAGAAAATTGAACAGCTGTCTGATTTGCCTGGTCTTTCAGATGACCCTTCTGTTGTAGGACTGCTGAGGGTTGACGATCAGCAGGTGCCAATTGCTACCACAACGGTGCATCGCCGACAATATCGCACCAATCGAGACTCTTTGACTCCTATCCAGTAGCTGATCCGTCAATTGGAAAGCCAGGGTGTGATCAGTAAGACTCGCTCACCTTTTAACAGCCCAATCTGGCCAGTGCGTAAGTCTAGTGACGAGTGGAGACTAACTGTAGACTGTCGTGACCTGAATGAAGTTACACCACCACTGAGTGCTGCTGTGCCTGACATGCTAGAACTGCAATTTGAACTGGAGTCAAAGGCAGCCAAGTGGTATGCTACAATTGACATTGCTAATGCATTTTTCTCTATTCCTGTAGCAGCAGAGTGCAGGCCGCAGTTTGCTTTCACTTGGAGGGGCATCCAGTATACATGGAATCGCTTGCACCAGGGGTGGAAACACAGTCCTACCATCTGCCATGGACTGATCCAGACCACGCTGGAGCAAGGTGAAGCTCCAGAACACTTGCAATATATTGATGACATCATCGTATGGGGCGACACAGCGAAAGAAGTCTTCGAGAAAGGTGAGAGAATAATTCATATTCTTTTGGATGCTGGTTTTGCCATAAAACGGAGCAAGGTCAAGGGACCTGCACGAGAGATCCAGTTTTTAGGAATAAAATGGCAAGATGGCCGTCGTCAGATCCCAATGGATGTGATCAACAAAATTGCAGCAATGTCTCCACTTACTAATAAAAAGGAGACACAGACTTTCTTGGGCGTTGTAGGTTTTTGGAGAATGCATATTCCTGACTACAGCCACATTGTGAGCCCTCTCTATCGAGTGACTTGTAAAAAGAACCAATTTGAGTGGGGCCCTGAACAACGACAAGCCTTTGAACAAATTAAGTGTGAGATAACTCATGCGGTGGCCCTTGGACCACTCCGAACTGGACTAGATGTTAAAAATGTGCTCTACACCGCAGCCGGAGATACTGGACTTACCTGGAGCCTCTGGCAGAAAGCACCGGGAGAAACCCGAGGTCGACCCTTAGGTTTTTGGAGTCGAGGATACAAAGGATCTGAGGCCAACTATACTCCAACTGAAAAGGAGATACTAGCAGCATCTGAAGGAGTTTGAGCTGCTTCAGAAGTGATCGGCACTGAAGCACAGCTCCTCCTGGCACCTCGACTGCCGGTGCTGAGCTGGATGTTCAAAGGGACGGTTCCCTCTCCACATCATGCAACCGAAGTTACATGGAGTAAATGGATTGCACTGATCACGCAACGAGCTCGAATTGGAAGTCCCAACCGTCCAGGTATATTAGAAGTGATTACAGACTGGCCAGAAAGCAAAGACTTTGGGATGTCTCCAGATGAGGATGAAGTAAAACGTGCTGAAGAAGCACCACCATATAATGCGCTTTCAGAGACTGATAAGCAGTATGCACTGTTCACAGATGGATCCTGTCGTCTTGTAGGAAAACATCGAAGGTGTAAAGCTGCTGTGTGGAGTCCCACACGACAAGTTACAGAAGCCACTGAAGGACAAGGTGAATCCAGTCAGTTTGCAGAAGTGAAAGCCATCCAGCTGGCTTTGGACATTGCTGAACGAGAGAAGTGGCCAATACTTTATCTCTATACTGACTCATGGATGGTAGCAAATGCCTTGTGGGGGTGGCTACAGCAATGGAAGAAAAGCAACTGGCAGCGCAGAGGTAAACCCATTTGGGCTGCCACACTGTGGCAAGACATTGCTGCTCGGCTAGAGAGGCTGCCTGTGAAAGTTCGTCATGTAGATGCTCATGTGCCTAAAAGTCGAGCCACCGAGGAACATCTAAACAACCAACAAGCGGATCAAGCTGCTAAGATTAATGTAGCTGAGGTGGACTTGGACTGGCAACATAAAGGTGAACTTTTCCTAGCTCGATGGGCCCATGATGCTTCAGGGCATCAAGGTAGAGATGCAACATACAAATGGGCTCGTGATCGAGGGGTGGATTTAACTATGGACACTATTTCACAGGTTATTCATGAATGTGAAACTTGCGCCGAAATCAAACAAGCAAAACGGTTAAAACCTGTATGGTATGGGGGGCGATGGTTAAAGTATAAGTATGGAGAAGCTTGGCAGATTGATTATATTACACTTCCACAAACACGTCAAGGTAAGCGTTATGTACTTACAATGGTGGAAGCAACCACTGGATGGTTGGAAACATATGCCGTACCTCATGCTACAGCCCAAAATACTATCTTGGGCCTTGAGAAGCAAGTCCTTTGGCGGCACGGTACGCCAGAAAGAATTGAATCAGACAATGGTACTCATTTCAAAAACAGTACTATAGACAATTGGGCCAAAGAACATGGTATTGAGTGGGTATATCATATTCCATATCATGCACCAGCCTCTGGGAAAATTGAAAGGTACAATGGTTTGTTAAAAACTACACTAAAGGCACTTGGTGGTGGAACCTTTAAAAACTGGGATTCACATTTAGCAAAAGCCACTTGGTTGGTCAACACTAGGGGATCAACCAATCGAGCCGGGCCTGCCCAATCAGAAATTCTACGGACTGTAGAAGGAGATAAAGTCCCTGTAGTACACATGAAAAATATCTTAGGAAAGGCAGTCTGGGTTACTCCTGCCTCAGGCAAAGGCAAACCTATTCGTGGGATTGTTTTTGCCCAGGGACCTGGCAGCACCTGGTGGGTGATGCTTAAGGATGGAGAAGTTCGGTGTGTACCTCAAGGGGATTTGATTTTAGGTGAAAATATGCAATGCTGAACTGTATGATGTGAATTGCCGCACTAACAATGTTTAATAAGTGTCTTACAGATCAAGACAATGGTGATGAAACTAGAGCTAGCTTCTTCGAGTGGCGCCCGACACCTTCTTCGAAGTGGTGTCCTTAACCCACAGTGTTCATGAGATGCACTTGTACCATTTTTCCTGCCCTGGGAGACTGTTGTGACAAAATGAACTTAATGAACTTTTCAAAGGATGGTCCACTGATTAATTACTCCTGTGTATATATGTACATATGTATATATATATATAGTAGTAGTGATTAATTAGATTGTATTGATAGATTGTATTGATAAGTATTCAGTGAATGTCATATTATAAGGGGTGGAATGTCCTGGTTTTGTTAAAAACAAGTTTCTCTTTTAGTGAATTTGCCTGTCAGCTAAAGCCTTCATGTTAGCTGCATTTTCCTGGAGAACCCAACACATGTTTTGGTTAAACCTAGCAATGGAATGCAAACTTATTGATAAGCACAGATGGACATCTCACGAGAGGGGCAACAAGAAACTGATGACCGAGAGACTGACCAACGGTGTATAACATTCCATTCACGTGAATACTTCATATAAAAGTGGGAGATCACGAGGATCTCATCCTTATGCCCTTTTTCCCTTTTTTCCTCATGGCTGACATTAGGAGAGGACCTTGCTGGTCGTCCCTGCGAACTGAGGCCTGGTGACAGACTGAATCCAGCTCCGGTTGGCTACAGAGTCTAATCCAGGACTTTGGGTGCTGGCTCTGCAGTTGCTGAGACTTACAAGATTGGTTTTGTATATTTTGTATTATTTTCTCTATTCTTATTAGTAGCATTAGTAAAACATCTTTAACTTTTCCAACTCTCTTCTCTCTGTCCTTCTTTCCCTACCGATCGCCTGTCCTGAGTGGGAAGGGGGGAGAGGGAGGGGCAAAAGGGGGAAGTGGGGGGGAGAGGAGGTTAACAATACATCTGCCAGGGTTTGATTGTCACCCCGCAATCTTAACCCTCGACACAGGCCTGGGCTGTGAATGAGTGGGAATGTGACTGAACACAGTCACAACATGAGTGTGGCGTGTTTGGAATAACAATTATTGAAAAAACATCCTGTCTAACGTCTTAGTCCAGGTCCCTATCTGTAAATCTATAAATTGAGAATGGTTAATAAAAAGAGCCTCAGCTTGACTCAGCTTAGCTCTGCCTTGCTCTTTGTTCCCTGCTGAACATGACCTCTGCCTGTGTGTGCACGTCTTTATCTGCGTCCACGTGTGCGTCGTTCTTCATCGCCACACATACCATTCTATGATGAGTCTATTATTATATCAAGTCAATTAACATGCAGCACACTGAACTTACTGAACAACTGTGCTGCTTCCTTCTTGCTGCTGGTGAGATGCAAAGAATGTGAGCAGTCTGAAGAAAACAGGTTTACATCTTTCTGTGCAAACCATACCAGGTTGGGTACTCTGGAGGATGGAGGGCCAAGTAGTTCTTCTGTCTCTTCATTTCATCCTAGACACCAGAATGGCTGCTGAGAGATGAGACAACAAATACGCAGCATATTACATATATTATGATGGCTATAACTGACTGTGATCACACTTGATTTCCTGTGGCATTAAATGGCATCTACTACTTTCATCCTGGAAGAACTTGGTCTATGTTGTTTGTCCGTCTCAACCACGACATACGGTGACCCCGACCTGATCCTGTATGAAGAAGGATCTCGCATGAAGAAGAGACAGCGGTGAAGCTGTGGTAGCCGAAGACAAGCTGTGGAGACGGAGCCCGGTACAGCTGATAGAGCAGCAGGGGGGAGCTGCCGAAGATCCGGATCCTTGAAAAGACACCACGCCAAGAGTTGGTGAGCTACCGGGAACAGGGGGGTGGAACTTATCTAAAGAAGAGGGTATTATATTATCTACATGGAAGTTGCTTCTGAAGAAGCAGGGTATTAGCCCTCTGGAATTGACTTTACGAAGGAAGGACTGTGTTACTATGGGGCAAAGCACTAGTGAAAGATGCAAAGAAACAACTGAACTGTTAACAACATGGCACTTGTTGCTAGAGACTTTGAGAGGATTAAAAGAGCAATGGGAACATGCAGAGACAGGGGAGGGGGGTGGCTTCCCTGGACTAGATTTGAAAAAAAAAAAAAAAGAAAAAGGCCAAACCCCCCTGTTACTAATGATTCTCCAGCACTGTTCAAGTCCACGTTATCTGATGACATGGATGAAGATGAGGGTTTGCAGCATATTCTTGAAAAGTTAAAAGGAGTATGTGTACGAGTTGCCCCAAGATCAGATAAAAACCATGAAAGACTCAAAGCAAAATTAGACCTATGCAACGTAACAGCAATAGATCATTTCAGACAGAACGATGGGGATTCATTGAAAGGGGCAGGTACCCCCCAACTCTTGGAAGAGACACTAATTGGCATACCGCAACTACAGGCACAATAAGTTTCTGAAATCCTGAGGCAGTCAAGAGACCTCACATATCAAGCTATGATAAAGGTGCCTGAAACTGACAAAGCAGCCAAATCATTTGCAACTATTAATCAGGGTCCCAACGAGAATTACATGCAATTTATTGACCGTCTTCAAGAGGTCATCAATAAGCAGGTTCAAAACTTAGAAGCTAAGGAAGAAATGGTGTTGTAATTAGCAGTAGAGGATGCTAATGTTTGCTATCAACATGTTATCTGCGAGTTTTACAGTACATATTATGTGTTTCTGTGTATTGCCTCTCTGAAAATCAAGCAGCTTGTCAGGAACGTGAGTTTTACTGGTTGTTGTCAGAATTGTTTCTTTGTGGTATAAGTGTGCCGTAAAACCTTCTCCCCACTTTTCCCACTTGCGCTGCAAGCAGCCCTGTGCTTTCCCCCCCTCCCTCCCTCTTCTCATGGTTTTTACTTAGGAGATGGGGTTGGAAACGACTGTTTTCAGTCGTGTTGTTAAGAAATCTGTATTGGGAGGTGTTTTAAAACATAGGAAAGCACTTGAAATATGAGGAACGAAAATCTTGTGAAATATTGTAATTAATGGTGGCTGCTGTGTAAGTTTAATGATTGGGAAAAGTGTCCGGAGAATAGAACCTTGAAGTATAACACTTCGTTGTTTCTAAAGCGAGAAGAGCAGGAGAAAAATAAAACTCTACAAAGATCATTGAATCATTTCAGTTTTACAGGCAGGGCGGTTTGAACTTCAACAAACTGAGAGAGAGTTAACTGATAACACACAGGTCACAGTAAACTTGCTGAAGTCTGCAAGATGCTTTCTTCATTAACCTTCTTTGTGGGTATCTGTTTAAGCATGTTGCAGTTTTAGTAGCTCTTTGTTGTGTGGTGCAGTGATTTCACAGACTGTTAAATCATGAGAATCCATGGACTCAAAATGTGCATTTTGTGATAATACAGAAGATCATGAGTAATTTAGTTCTTTACTGCGTGAATGTGATGGTAAAATTTTGTGTGTAGTAGCTGTTATTTCTCTTTCTAGCATGCTAGCTTTATTCCGGCATTCAGACTTGCACAACTCTGTGATGGGCTGTGTTTCATCACTATGTACTAAATTTGGCTCTTGTGTGTCCACACCAAGTAAAGAACCCTGGTTTTGGGATAACAGTTGTAGCACCCCAGATGAGACGCTATTAAAAGCCTTGCCCGATCCAGCTTGCTGCAGTGGCGGGGGGGGCCGGTGCCGATGGGGCTCCAGCGCGCACTGACCTGTTTTGTCAGGGAGACCCAGCGGCACCGCTACCTGGCTGAGCAGTAAGCAGTTCAAAGGTGCAATGCTAAAATCGAGATATTGTCTTCAGTAAGTATAACTGTGATCCATCTGCATATTTGAACTTGGTATTTGGTTTTCATATCTGAACTCAGTATTTTAGTTTGCGTATATATATGTTTGGTACCAAAAGAATTTTGTTTGGGGAGATAACTACAAAATGGGAATCGGTTCCACTGCTAAAATTCCACCTTGTTCCCCCTTAGGAAATATTCTGAAAAAATAAAACTTGAAATGATACTGTACTAAAATGTGGCTTAAATGTGGAATTCAGGGTTTCAGTGCTGTATTGCAATTAATGTTGTTTTGCAGAACTTTGGAAAAAATTTGGTGAAGTATGGTACTGTAAGTTAATTTGCCATTTTTGAGACCAGAAAAGAATTTAAATTGTTACATTCTGATTCACATAGAAAAGAAAAGAAAAGAAAAGAAAAGAAAAGAAAAGAAAAGAAAAGAAAAGAAAAGAAAAGAGAAGAGAAGAGAAGAGAAGAGAAGAGAAGAGAAGAGAAGAGAAGAAAAGAAAAGAAAAGAAAAGAAAAGAAAAGAAAAGAAAAGAAAAGAGAAAATAACTAAATGCTATGATGGATGTGGCCTTGGTATTGTATGAGGTTGTATTTAAAAGTTGCTAGAATATGAACTAATTTGGATCTAGAGAAATGGAATAATGGATTGATGTTTAATATGCTGGTTTTTGACATCTGTAAATTTCAAAAGGTAAATGGGGCTGAGGAATGTAACTATTACTGAGCTACTTGGAATTGCGTATAAAGTGCATTATGGTTGGAATGAAATGGGAAAACAAAAAAGCAAAATATCCCAGGCCTGTGTCGAGTTGCGAGATAAACTCAGCTCATTGTAACTGAGGAGTTTTCCAGAGCCTCCCACTTCGTACCAGCGAATACGCCAGCTGCGTGGCCTTGGCTACATCTGAACTGTAGCAAGAAGAGAAAGAAGAAAAAAAGAAAAAAAAAAGGAAAAAACCCGTTTTCCCACTGCTAAGCGGAGAAAGGGGGGCTTTACTCCCCCCGCTCTGTTTTTTTTCTCTGGAGTATTGTCATCCATCCTTGTTGTGGCACTGTGTTGCTTCTCGGCTTTGAATCAGGGGTTGTTGGTGATGTTTCTTTTTGCTTCTATCTTGTCTCCTAGGTTTTGGCACATCTGGGGAGAGAGCTCATCCTTTTACCTCCTTGCTGAAGTCAGTCTTTTCACACTGGTCAGCTTTGGGGAGGTCAGAATGCTCAGTGCTTCTCTGGGTCAGAGTGGTACTGATTTGAGTGCAGACAGGTTGGTTTGATGTGGAGTTCGAACTGATTTGTTTTCATGCTAGACTGGAGATCCTGCCATCCCAGATGGGGGCGAGAGGTTTTATTCCGTCCCCCAGTAATGTTACTGCTAGAGAACTGTAATACTGCATGAAGGAGTCTGAGGGTTGAAATTTAAAGGCATTGCCAGTGGGTCCATAGTTCTAATGAAGCTGGGAAATTAAACCAAATTTTTTTTTTAATAGACTTATTTTGTGGTAACTGGTTGTAAGAGACTTCTTAGTAAATTCACCGTGTTAGTTTTTGAGGTCATGGGAGAGAATGAAAGAAAGGCCGTTTTGTGAGACCAATAGAATGCCAAATTTGGAACAAAGTTTTAATACATGAATTCTTGTAGTTGCCAGAAAGCCCTATACCTCTCTTGGATCAAGACTTGTTAAGTAAATTGTAAGCTCAAATAATGTTTTCTGAGAATCCTGTTCAGTTGCATGTCTTACAAGAAGCTGCTTGGATGGTGCAGATCTGCTTGCTGCAAGTGAGAAATCTCCAAGGAAATTTCAAATGCTGTATTTCCACTGATATTAACAGCCAATGTTTTGATAAAGCAAATACTACACTGATAGATCTGAAACAGGACTTCGATCCGGTAGAGGGAAAACAATATCCAATAAATATGACAGCTAAAATGGAGTTGGAAACTTTGAGGACTAAATTTATGACAACCTTGCAGGTTGACTGCATTCGATTGGACTTGCAGATTTGTCTGTTTATAGCTACAACATAGAAAAAACCTGTGGTTGTTGTGGGACAGTATGATGAGATTGCTAACAGACTGATATACTGATTGTTACTCTGATCAAGAAATGCAGGGAATGAATTTAAGTCTCAATAGACCATAATCCTTTTGTCATACATGTACCAGTTGTGAAATTTAATTTTGATGTTTTTATTTGCAATCTATGTCCTTGCAAATTGCACTAGCTGATTTTCTTAACAGCACAGCTTTTGGCATGCATAAATGTAAAATGTAAATTGCTGCAGAACCTGCAAGTCTCTAACATCAGATCACAGACCATACTTGTATCTGGTCTGATCCTACATACTTGCACAGTTTTTGTTGATGGTTCTGGGAAGTCTCATAAAGCTGTAGTGGTCTGGCATGAAGATAACAATTGGCATCATTCTGTAAAAATTATTGAAGGTTCAACCCAATTAGCAGAACTTGGCACAGCTTTACATTACTTAGAGCTTTTTAAGGAGGAACCTCTAAATTTGATTTGTGATTTTGAGTACATAGTCAAGGTCCAGTGCACATATCTGATTCTTAACTGGTTTTTTGTTTTTGTTTTTTCTCTTTTTTTTAAACAAAAAGGGGGGAGAAGTAGGGAAAACACCACAAAACCAATTGTCAAAAGTATTGTATGTGATGAATCACTTATATCTAAGTGGTGCAGCCCAAATTTACCCTGTGATGAAACACTTTGCATGTGTGACCCAAAAAACATGCTAAATCAGAAAGAACCTACATTAGTGTGGCAGAATGCAAACCCCCCTTTCTTCCCCTCCCTCCTTCATCATGGAAGGAGTAGGCACATCTCCCTCTCTCTCTGAGGCTAACAGCTTCTTTTGTTTGGCCCCAGAGCACCCTGGCCAGGGCCATTAGGAGAAGGGATTGCCAAGGCGCCAGTGAGCCGCTGGGCACCTGTGACCAGTGTGGGGGATGTTTGGAGGCTTCAGGGGCACCCCACACACGGTGTGGGGGTGCAGAGAAGCTTCTAGAATGCCTACAGTCAGGTCTGATCAGCCAGTATAAAAACGGGACTCTCTCGTCGAGACGCGGCCCATTGTCACCGGTCTCTCGGAGCGCGAGCTGAAGATGCTGCCGCCGAGAGCCCCCCCTCCCCAGGATGGAGACTCCGCTTGCCTTGCAGCCACGTGTGTGAGTAAAACTTCTCGCAAGATTGCGAGTATGTTTATCCTTTCCGTGCATAACTTGTTACTTGGGAGAAGAGACTGACACCCACCTTGCTACAACCTCCTTTCAGGCAGTTGTAGACAGCAATAAGGTCTCCCCTCAGCCTCCTTTACTCAACAGCCCCAGTTCCCTCAGCTGCTCCTCATAAGACTTGCTCTCTAGACCACTCACCAGCTTCATTGAACCCTTTTCTGAACTACCTCCAGTACCTCAATGTCTTCCTTGTAGTGAGGGGCCCAAAACTGAATACAGTATTCAAGGTGCAGCCTCACCAGTGCCGAGTACAGGGGACAATCACTTCTCCAGTCCGGCTGGCCACACTGTTCCTGATACAAACCAGGATGCTGTTGGTCTTTTTGGCCACCTGGGCACACCGCTGGCTCATGTTCAGTCAACTGTGGATCAACAAAGAATCACAAAATAGCTGGGGTCAACACCCTCAGGTCCCTTTCTGCCGTTCAGCTTTCCAGCCACTCTTCCTGTAGTGTTGCATGGGGCTGTTGTGACCCAAATGCAGGACCCAGCACTTGGCCTTGTTAAACCTCATACAATTCGCCTCAGCCCATCAATACAGCTGGTCCAGATCCCTCTGTAGAGCCTTCCTACCCTCAAGCAGATCAACACTCCCACCCAATTTGGTGTCATCTGCAAACTTACTAAGGGTGCACTCAATGCCCTTGTCCAGATCATTGATAAAGAGATTCAACAGAACTGGCCCCAATACTGAGCCCTGGGGAACACCACTCGTGAGTGGCTGTCAACTGGATTTGGCTCTGTTCACCACAACTCTTTGGGCCCAGCCCTCCAGACAGTTCTTTACTCAGAAAGAGTACGCCCATCCAAGCCATGAACTGGCAGTTTCTCAAGGAGAATGCTGTTGGAAACAGTGTCAAAGGCTTTACTAAAGTCTAGGTACAGAACATCCACAGCCTTTCCCTCATCCACTAAGCAGATCACCTGGTCAAAAAAGAAGATCGGGTTGATCAAGCAAGATCTGCCTTTCATAAACCTGTTTTGACTGGGCCTGATCATATGGTTCTCTTGTAAGTGCCGTGTGATGTTACTCAAGATCATCTGCTCCATGACCTCGCCCAGCACCGAGGTTAGACTGACAGGTCTGTAGTTCCCTGGATTGTCCTTCCGGCCCTTCTTGTAGATGGGTGTCACATTTGTCAACTTCCAGTCAACTGGGACCTCCCCGGTTAGCCAGGACTTCAGATAAATAATTGAAAGTGGCACGATGAGCATTTCTGCCAACTCCCTCAGTACCCTTGGATGGATTCCATCTGGCCCCATAGACTTGAGTGTGTCTAAGTGGTGTAGCAGGTTGCTAACCATTTCCCCTTGGATCCAAGGGAGCTTCATTCTTCTCCCGCTTACTGTCTTCTGGCTCAGGGTGCTTTGCACCTGGACCACAACTGGTTGTACTATTAAAGACCGAGGCAAAGAAGGCATTAAGTACCTCAGCCTTTCCCTCATCCTCTGTCACTATGTTTCCCGATGCGTCCACTACAGGGCGCAGATTCTCTTTAGCCCTCCTTTTGTTGCCAATGTATTTATAGAAACATTTTTTGTTCCCTTTTACAGCAGAAGCCAGGCCCAGCTCTAGTTGGGCTTTGGCCCTTCTAATGTTCCCCCTGCATAAATTCACAGCGTCCTTGTTACCTGTCCCTTCTTCCGAAGGTCAGAAATTCTCCTTTTATTCCTGAGTTCTAGATGAAGCTCTCTGTTCAGCAGGGCTGGTCTTCATCCCCATCGGCTCATCTTTCAGCACATGGGGACAGCCTGCTCTCATGCCTTTAAGACTTCCTACTTGAAGAGCTACCAGCTTTCCTGGACTCCTTTACCTTTAAGAACAACCCCCCAAGGGGCTCCTAAACAGGTCAAAGTCTGCCCTTCAGAACTCCAGGGTAGTAGTTCTGCTGATCCCCCTCCTTACTTCTCCAAGAATAGAAAACTCAATCATTTCATGGTGACTATGCCCAAGATGACCTCTGACCATCACATCACCCACAAATCCTTCTCTGTTTGCAAACAGGTGGGGTGCCTTCCCCAGTTGGCTCACTGACCAGCTGTATCAGGAATTTGGACACTCCAGGAGTCTCCTAGACTGTTTCTTCTCTGCTGTGTATTTCCATCAGACATCTGGTAAGTTGAAGTCCCCAGTGAGAACAAGGGGTAGTGATCACGAGACTTCCCCCAGCTGCCTGCAGAATATTTTGTCTGCTTCTTAATCCTGGTTCGGTGGTCTGTAAGAGACTCCCACCAGGATATCTGCCTTGTTGGTCTTCCCCCTGATTCTTACCCATAAATGCTCAACCCTATTGTCACCATCATTAAGCTCTAGACAATCAAAACACTCCCTAACATACATGGCTACCCCACCTCCTCTCCTTCCTTGCCTATCCCTTCTGAAGAGTTTATAGCCATCCAATGTAGCACTACAACTGTGGGAGTCATCCCACCATGTTTCTGTGATGGCAACTACATTGTAGTTTTTCTGCCGCATGATGACTTCCAGCTCCTCCTGTTTGTTGCCCATGCTGTGTGCATTCATATAGATGCAGTTCAGCTAGGCTACTGATCCCACCAACTTTTTGCACTGAGAAGCCCTAATTCCTTTTTGATCCTTCTCAGGCTCTTCTGTGGTTTCTAACATCAATAACCCTTGTGCCTTTGCTACCACATGGCCCTCCATCCCCTGCCTCCAATGAGAGGGCAGACAAAAGGGCCTTGCTAGCACCCCATCCCTCACACTTTGGTATGGTACCCTTGGGTTTGTCTCTGTTGTGCCCAGTTTTCTCCTTTTCCCCTGTTACGATCCATTTGGTGATGGACTTGTGATGGTTCGTTTACCTTGATCTCGAAGCACAAAATTGAGGTAACCAAAATGCCAAGGGGTTATAATTGAATCAAACAGTGTTACTTTATTATTTTGCCCGTAAAGTAGCATGCAATAGAGAGAGAGTAGAGAAAAAGGGAAAGAAAAAAAGAAAAAAAAGGGAAAAAGAGGATTTTAATTACCACCACCGAGTCCCAAAGGTGTCCCTCTGGTCTTCGGTCCCGTAGAGTCCTGCCGGTCCTGCGTCGTGATCCGGGATCCTCTGGTGGGAAGATCTTAACCATGTCCAGTCGGGAGTCATCTTTTATGCTTCTTCACCCCCCCTCATTCCCATTGTTTGAGGCCAATCTCCACCTTTGTTTCACAATCCAGGCTTAATTGCGCAGGCCCAAAAAGTCCCCGCTTTGCTTGCCAGGACCCATCTGCGCCTGCGTTGCCTCGCATTCAGGGTGACCTCAGGATCCTTGGCGAGCTTCTGGGCATGCTCTTCTTCGTTGTCCTTAGTAACAGGGAGGCGGTGGGGGGCAAGTTTGGCTGAAGCAGCAGGTGAAAATCCATCTTCTGGACAACGGCTATTGTCCCCGGGTCGGAGAGACCTGTATAACACAGTTCCTTTTAGGAGGTGGGGACAAGCTTGGCTGAGGCAGCAGGTGAAGTCCACACAGCAGCTATTGTTACCAGTAGCCCCCGAGTTGGAGAGACCTGTGCAACACAATTATTCTCCTCGGGCCTCTCTCCAAGTCATTGTCCATCTGTTCTTGATGGTGATGTTCAGACAAATCTTCAGATCGACTCTTACACCACCCCGTGACTGAACATTGTTATCAGGAGCTCGTGGCAGCAACATGATCCTCAAAGAGAGACAGAAAGTATAGAGGAAGAAAAAGGAAAGGAAAAGTGGTTTATATGCACGCAATCCGCTTTGTATGAATGGTTTTATGGATGTCTCCATTGGAGGGCACACTAAACAAATTGTGTGCATTAAGTATAGATGTCAAATGTGTCAAACGCTTTAGCATTTTGCAATTCAAAACATACAATACCGCAGAGAGAACAAAACCTATCAAAACTAATACCAAGAGAACAACAATGGGGTGACACAACTTGTTCAGGATGCCTGTAGCAGTAGGTGACCACCTGAAAAGTATGTCCCACCACTTATATTCTGTGTCTTTTTCTACTCTTCTCAACACACTGTGAATTTCTTCAGCATTGTGGTGAACAGTTATCAAGGTTTTCTGTCCATTTACTCAAACTTCTTCAAAGATCTTGATCAAGTCTTGGTGTTGCAACAATTGCTTTACCAATGTGAGATTCATCCTGATAGATGTAGGCAGTAATTCATAAATCAGTGTGTAATTAGATTGCATAAGTTGATGAGATATGACTGGTGTTAAATAAGAAAAATCACATCCAGTAATTTTAACAAAATTACAAACACAAAAATTTGAATTATTTCTAATATTTACCATCACTCTATCTACTAATATAGAGTTACAAGTAGTCCTCAAGCACACACAACCTTTGCCAATATACACTAATACTTTGAGAGGCGGAGGAACACGCAGGTCGACTCAATATGAGTGATAAAGCATAGTTTGATTTATTAGCCCAAATAGCATATACTTATACAGTTCACGATAATTATGCATACCTGTGACCTACTAATTGGCTTAAGCTCTAACAGTCACATTTGCATGGTCCTCCTACTTGCAGCTGCTAGCTATGCTTATTCTACATTCTTGTGCTGTTGAAAGCTGTTTGTGAAACTCTGCGAAGGTCTCAGTGACCTTGCTGATTTTACTGAAACAGTCAGCGGTTCTCACTGCGGCCTAGTCTTGCTACTTATGCTAAGACCTTCAGAATAGGCTCTGCTCGCACAACTGCTTCGTAGACCCACATCCCCCATTTCCAAGCCATTCTCCAACATTTCCCCCTTTTTCTTTTTGTACAAGCAGAGCCTGATTCACTATTTGCTCAAACATTCTTTTAAAGCAAGAGAGAGCACAGCTTAAACACAATAACCCTATAGCTACTATAACTAAGATAAGCAACACACTTTGTAAAAAGCTCTTAAACCACCCTTCTAACCCTAGCCAGTTTGTTAACCCCTCCAAGCCGAAAAGCCCTATATCTTCTTGAATCTTCTGGGTGTAGTCCATAAGCTGTTGAATTTCCTTATGGATTGACTTCGATTTATCTTCCAGGTCTGTGAGCATTTATAACACTGAATTAGGATCCATGGTTTACATCTGAAACAGTCCTCACAGCTTATCTCCCTCCTGTCCATCTGCATCCATTGAATCTTTGTTGTCTTTATTTAGTCATGGCTTGACCCACTTCGCGGGAATCCACTTCGATCCTTGGCCTGTAATGACACAAACATAACGTTTCCCCAGGTTATCAATTGATGTGACCTTTTCCATTGACTAGTGATTTGACCATAACTAATGTAGGTTCTTTCTGATTTAGCATGGTTTTGGGTCATACTTGCAAAGTATTTCATCACATACAATGATTTTGACAATTGGTTTTGTGGTGTTTCCCGTACTTCCCCCCACCTTTTTAAAAAAAAAAAAAAACAAGAAACAAACAAACAAAAGTTCAGAATCAGATACGTGCGTTGGACCTTGACTATGTACTCAAAATCACAAATCAAATTTAGAGGTTCCTCCTTAAAAAGCTCTAAGTAATTTAAAGCTGTACTAAGTTCTGCTAATTGGGTTGAACCTTCAATAGTTTTTACAGAATGATGCCAATCGTTATCTTCACACCAAACTACTACAGCTTTATGAGACTTTCCTGAACCATAAACAAAAACTGTGCAAGTATGTAGGATCAGACCAGATACAAGTATGGTCTGTGACCTGATGTTAGAGACTTGCAGGTTCTGCAGCAATTTACATTTATGCATGCTAAAAGTTGTGCTGTTAAGAAAACCAGCTAGTGCAATTTACAAAGACATAGATTACAAATGAAAAAAAAATCAGAATTAAATTTCACAACTGGTACATATATGACAAAAGGATCATGGCCTATTAAGACTTAAATTCATTCCCTACATTTTCTTGATCAGAGTGACAATTGGTATACAACAGTCGGTATATCAATCTGCTAGCAATCTCATCATACTGTCCCACAATAGACACAGGTTATTTCGTAGACAAATCTGCAAATCTAACTGAATGCAGTCAGCCTGTAAGGTTGTCATAAATTTATTCTTCAAAGTTTCTAACTCCATTTTGTCTGTCATATTTATTGGATATTGATGTCCCTTACTGGATCGAAGTTCTGTTTCAGAAGTGTAGTATTTGCTTTATCGAAACATTGGCTGCTAATACTAGTGGAAATACAGCATTCGAAATTTCCTTGTAGATTTCTCACTTGCACAAGCAGATCTGCACCATCCAAGCAGCTTCTTGTAGGACATGCAACTAAACAGAATTCTCAGAAAACGTTATTTGAGCTTACAATTTGCTTAACAAATCTTAACCCAAGAGAGGTATAGGAATGTGACAAAATCTAGACTCTACTCACACAACTGCTCCGTAGACCCACGTCCCCCATTTCCAAACCATTCTCCAACATAATACCATTTCTCGATTGTCAGGACGAACCTCAAAATGACAAACATTCTGCTCAGAGTCCAGACAAATGTCTTGAGAACTAATTGTATTACTTTCACAGATGAATCCTTGCTGTTCCCGCACAATACAAGATTCTAAATTGACAGTTTGCCATTTTTCATCCACTTTTCAGGCCCATACTCTGTGCTCGAAAGGATAGAGTACAGCTCTGTTGTGGTTCAATCCTAATGCAATGATAGCGTAAATTACGTATATTGAAGTATTGTGTATGGTTAACACAAAGGTCGTGGCAGTGTTTGTGATGGGGTTATAAGTGAAGTTTACCAAAGTCCACCAGGACTGCAGTTCTTTCTCAAATTCATTGGCACTGTCCCAAACAATTTTCCGAATTTCAGTAGGGAAAGCACCTTCTTCACCTTCTCTTATGATCAAGGTGTGATTGCATCCACAGTTGTGCCTGAATACAACTGATTGCCAAAGAAAGGTTATTTTGGACCACACCAAGTGCATCTATTATCAATTCATGGTCTTTTACATTTACTTTTTCCCATTTTGGTAACACTTTTTATAACAGTCACTGGTTAGTTCCCAAAGCCAATAGGGAAGACCTCAAGGGCAGTTGCAATTTTGCCAAATCACTAGTTGTAGTAGTCAATTTATTCATTAATATCTCTGAATCAATACCAGTTAGAACTTCCAATCCTGTCACCAACACACCAGTTAGGTCTCTCGGTGTTCTATTAGGAATTTGTTTCCTCAGTCAGGTTGTTCACCCTTTGAAAGAGGTCCTTAAGAAAGGAGAGTAGGCTGGCTGAATCTCAGAAACCTTATTTTGCATTAACACCTCAACACGCTTAAGAGACCATTCTGGATTGAACAACATTTGTTATTGGCCTATATTTTTGATCACATATGGTCCAATTTCAAAAATTTTCGGATCGGGTACAGCTATTGGTTGGGTGGTAGGTGTCACGACCTCTATCCTGAGTTCCCTCCAATGTTTGGTATTATTTTTACCACACATTACTTTATGAGTATATTGTATTGCAGTCAAGTTTTGTTGGAACGATAAAGGACTCAGCACTCCGATGTGAATCACGCAAAGCCGTTTATTACAGAAACAAGCCTCCTTATATATGCAACTATTTTCTGATCACGCATCCACGCTCCAATCATGCATTCGCTAATTGGATATTGTCTATGTTCACGAGCTGGAATCTCACTGCTGATAGGTCCATTGATTTACATCTTGTTGAGTCCCTGTTATTGTAGAAATGCCTCACTCCCACAGCAGGTCCTGTTTTCAGCTTTTCGAAGTGGCCTTGAGATTCCTTTGGGTCTGACTAATTCAACAATAAATCTCCATCTAACAGAAACCCCTCCACAAAGTTTAGCCAACAATTTTGGCTTTGTTTTTCACATGATAGAGTAGAGCCATGTAGTCCAATTCTATAGCTGTTTACTGGTTCAGTGAGGGATTCAGTAATCAGTCTACATTGCATGGAGAAGTTGACACCCTGGACCACCATAAAAGAGCGTGAAGCTTTATTTTTGTCATTGTGTGAAAACGCTGTCTTTGTTGTGATAGGTGACTATTGCAACAAATGTCACTGGAGGTTTGGCGACAGCATTTATTTTAAATTTGAATTTTAGGCCTAGTAGTTCTGATCGGTTGGCGTGATTGTTTCGCCAATTACACACCACCCGGATGGTCCTTGTTAAAGTGAAGTTGCACCAACAATCAGTTTCTGCATCCTTGCAGGATTTAGTAATCTCCACATTGTTGGTACTTGGGTCCAAGGTGGTATAGTTGCCGATGTACTTTTGGCGACAACACGAGATGAGAGAATTTTGTTTATTACATTTCCACTCTGCAGTGGCACAGAGTTTCGCTGAGATGTTAGGGTGAATTTTGGTTGTCGAATTTAGATCTAAAAGGTTTCCAGTAACTGTAATTGAAGAGGCTTTCTCATGGTTAGATCCTTCCACCTTTCTGCATCCTATTTTAATTTTTTCTCCATTTGTACCATTCAGGACTCTAACCCAATCCTTCCTATCCCACTTCCATTCATATGGGCAATACACTTTATCATCAGGTATTACTATAGTAGCTAAACTTGGAAAGTGGTCTTCAGGATACAGTCCTAGAGAACTAGTGTATATAACAGTAGCTTTGGACCAAGGCCATTTAGTGTATTTTTGGTTATGGGTAGGTGAGAAGATGCAGAAAAGTATTAGTAGTCTAATTATACTATTGGTCATTTTGACAAATTAAGCCTTCAGATTTGATTCTTGAATGATTCGTGATATTCTCTGTGTCCCTCGGAGTTCTCCTGCAAAAGGAAAACAAACAGGGCTTGCCTCCTCGAGGCAAAAATAATTAAAATTATGGAATTATCCAGTGGGTATTTATCTGGTGTTCCTTACCCGGGGCATGAGAGGCTACCCATGCATTTGCATTTAAAGGGGTTTTCAATGCTAGTGATACGCTTTCCACAGTAGGGAGTTCCACCAGGACTCGTTGTCCTGGGAAATGGGCTGGATCTTTGGAATCATTCGGTCCCTTTAAAGAGGGAATCAAGGAAGGGGCTTTTGGGCAGAAAGCAGTGATTTTGGGGCATCCATTTACCCCCCACCTGTCATTTACGCTTGTGATAACTTGCCACAGACGAGTATCCCAGTTACCCTCATGAGGTTTCAAAAGCCGTTTCAAGAGGCTGTCAGTTCTTTCTACAGTTCCATTAGCTGGTGGGTAATATGGGGTGTGAAAAGTCCATTTAATCCCTTCACTTTGTGCCCAATCTTGTACAACTTTGGCGATGAAATGGGAACCGTTGTCAGACTGTATTTCTTGTGACTTTGGAAAAGTTCCAAACCATTCTCACAATGCTTTCACAGTGTTTTCACCTGTAGCTTTGCCAAAAGCTTCAGCTTGGACTAATCCTGATGTTATTTCCACCCCCACCAGTACAAAATGTTTACCTCCTGATTTCTTAAAGGGGCCAATATAATACACCTGCCAGGCATCCCAGAAACCTTTACCCTCCCTTAAATGTAGAGGGTTATCTTCTAAAGGGTGCCTTTCAAGCTGTCTCCAACATTGTTCACAGACCGATATGCAGGTTTTACACATTTCTTTGGTGACGGGCCAACCTCGGGCCAGAGCTTCACCATACAAGTCCTTAGCTCTGGTGTGTTTGCATTTTACATGTAACCATTCTAACAAGCATTCCCAGTCTTCTGAAATTTGGTCCTTTTGTACAGGGGCCAGTCTTGGTAATTCATCAGCTTGGTTATTCCATTCTCCTGCAGATCCCCCATCTACCTGATGAGAAGCTACCCAGTCCACAGCAAAGTTTCCCTTTCTAGCAATAAAGATTTCTTGCCATTTTTCTTTTTGCCACACTGGAATCCTATTAATTTCCCATCCGTTCTGTTCCCAGAAAGGAAGCCACTTGGTACACCCCTTAAACACAGCATAAGAGTCAGTATAAATGTGGACAGGAGAAGTAGTTTATGCTTCATGTTGGAAAACACTCCATACTGCAATTAATTCACCTACTTGTGCACTACCCTCTCCCTCTGTTATAATGTGTTCATCGGAAGAGGTATGGAGTGCTACTGCCCTGTATTTCCACACCTTTCCTTCTCTTTTAGCAGAAGCATCAGTAAACCAAGCACTAGCTGACCAATCATGCGAAAAGGGAGGTGCGACTTGGATTACTGAGGCAGGTTTATCTTGGTCATCGTCCAAGCTCTCCATTTCTTGTATAGCCAGATTTTTTAAAGCTCCTTCAGATACCGAGAAAATGTTACAATAGTGTTCAATCTGAGCATACCACTTTCATACTGAGGCCTTCTGGGCCACCCTGTCGGGGGGAGGGGTCCCAGAAGTGACTTCTTTTATGACTTTAAATGGGCCTCTTAATACGATTGGCTGCTGTCATGCAATCTTCTCTACTTCTACCAGAGCCAGACTAACAACAAACAAACCTTTCTCCCAAGCAGTGTCTCTCTTTTTGGCATCCCTAAAACCACCGGAGAAAAATCCCACAGGTCGGGTTGGACCTTCAGGACCTCTCTGCCATATATGAACTGATAAGCCTGATAAAGCAAACCCCCATTCAACCTGAAAAGGGTCTGTAGGGTGAATAGGACCAAGGACTTGATGAGCTGTTGCTTCAAAAATTAGTAATCACATAGCTTCTTCCTGAGAAGCTGTCCATTCCCATTTGACCTCCTTTCTTAGAAAATCATAAAGAGGTCTAGCAATGATGGAAAAATTTGAGATGTGTTTCCTCCGAAAGATCAACAGCCCTAAAACATGCTGCAAACCCTTTTTTGACTCAGGCATTTTGATCTGAACTAAGGAAGCAAGGGTGTCCGGCGGGATGCAGGTCATCCTTCCTTTCCACCAGATTCCCAGAAATTTTACTTCTTGTGAGGGCTTTTGGACCTTTTCAGGGGGAATTTGCAAACCCAGATTTTCTAAATGTGAAATTATATCCTGTTGGGTTGCCCCCACTTTCATTATTTCATTTCCTCCTACAAGAATATCATCAATGTACTGATAAACAGTTATGCCTTTGGGTTTGGGTATTTTTTCTAGCTCTTGGGCTAAAGCATGATGAGCTAATGTGGGAGAATGTTTGTACCCCTGGGGAAGTTGGGTGAAAGTGTATTGTTTTCTTTCCCAGGTGAACGCAAAATAATCTCTGTCTTCTGGTCACAATGGTATCATAAAAAACATGTCTTTAACATCTGTTGTTGCCATGATTGGATGAGCTTTTTCTTGTATCATGGTTATTAGTTCAGCCAGATCGGAGACTGCGGCGATTAAAGGATCGGTGTTGGCATTCAGCCGCTGAAAATCTATTGTAAGTCGCCACGTCCCATTGGGTTTTCTAACTGGCCACACTGGAGAGTTAAAAGGAGAATGGGTATTTATTACCACTCCTTGTTCTTGCATTTCTTGTATAACCAGTTTGATACCTTCTTTGGCACCCAGGGGAAGGGGGTATTGCTTAACGTTTGTGACCTGGCTATATGGGCGTGCAGGTGCAGTTTGCAGTAGTCTGACATGTAGCTGCAGCATTCCGAAAGTCCACAACAATCCTTCTGAATCTTCCCACTGTCTGCCTTTGAGGGTATCCATACCTAGCAAACTGTTTGGAATGTCTCCAATCACCATCTCAATAATGACTGTGCTCTCATTCCCCAGCAATAACAATTTTACTCAAACAACTTTCATAACTTCTGTCGACCCTAAAGCGTTAAGGACGCAAAAACGTCACCTCAAGGGAGAAACTCCACACCTTCCAGCATCTACTTCGCTTAGAGCAGAAATCTGTGCACTGGTGTCAATCAAAAAGGTTACAGGTGCACGCTTAGGACCCACTATAGCCGTGATCAATAAATCTCCCCCTCTAGTATGTGTGAGCTGTCAGATATAAATCCATCCTCCATTCCTCCGCTCACTACTAGGGAATGGAGGTTCTAGTTTTCCTGTTTCTGGGAGAGACTTTCATCCTCGGTGGGGGAGGGAGCTGAAGGTATAACAGGTAGGACTTCTTTCACGGTCTGTGAATGTTCTTTTGGATTTTGCCACCTTGATACTAGTTTACTAAGTTTATCAAGGGGTAAGCCCTCCATTATATCTCTGGGAACTCCCTTTTTAATTCCCAAAAATCACCATTGTTGTCAGTTCTTTGGTTGTTCTCCCTTTCCTGTTTTAATGTACGGATGCTCCTTTCTTGGGGCACCGATAGCAGCAGCAGTACTGGTAGAGAGGGGCAGATTCTTGACTTCAGTATGACGGATTCCTCTCAACGGTTCTTCTAGGATTTTTACTGGGCCATATTTCCCACTATAATCTATCAGTTCTTGTGCTACTTCCCCTCATGTCCACACCTTTTGAGTATTTGGTTGGTTGGGGGAAGTCGGGGCAGGGGTGAAGGGGGAATCTATGCTAGTATTAGCTCCATCTCTCTGGTTCCCATTTCTGTTACCCTGGCTTCTAATCACACCTTCCAACCTTTCTACTGGGCTCATTAATGTGATTGTCATTTGAAGGTTAATCCCAGTAGATTTAAGTGACTCTGGAAGTCCCCTTATCAAGGGAGTCATCAGTCATCATGTCTGGATTCACTGGCAACATCATTGGGAATTCACATTTGGGAATTAATTTCTTTTTATGTATCATTTGTAAGCAGGCTGATTTGTGTACGCTTTCTAACAATTGATCAGGTGTGCCAGTGATTGCCAAGGGCTTTCCCCCGTCTAAAGGGTTTAGCCCTCCAGCCCAATAAGCAGCTTGATGGGTTAGGGACCATGGGGCATGTCACCACTTGTTAAGAAAACTCCGTGCCCCCAGTAACCATTAGCTTCTTGTTCACTTAACTGAATTTGGTCTCCCCCAGTTAGGGATACATGCCACATGTATTCAGTTTCAGATTATTTAGGAAGGTGGCTGTACTCTTTCTTTAGTTTGGCCAGCTCAGTGGCAGTGTAAGGTGTTTGCTTAGTTGTAATGTGAGGGTCAGCATCCCCCTCATTTGCATGAAAATATTCTGTTTTCACTAAGGGACTCACGTGTGGATATTCGTCATAACGTTTTCCCATCTCCTCCAATTCTTTCTGAGGGTAAATTTGATTTATTTGTTGGATACTTTTCTCCTCTAACTCCTGCTGCC
The DNA here is from genome assembly GCF_037038585.1 of Patagioenas fasciata. Taxonomy (NCBI): domain Eukaryota; kingdom Metazoa; phylum Chordata; class Aves; order Columbiformes; family Columbidae; genus Patagioenas; species Patagioenas fasciata. The sequence goes on from NC_092559.1 coordinate 42,068,901, forward strand.
TCAGCACTCCTGTGTTTTTTAAACATTCTTCCTTTAGAGTAGCTTTTAATGAGTGGTTTTCTTTCCTCTCTTTTTCTAAATGTTGAAAACAATTTTCTACTTGTTGTCCTAAACTGGAGGTTGTTTTTTGCAAAACCTGCACTAGATTTTCAAGGGATTCTATAATTTTGCTTTCATTACTACATCACCTGAGGCGATCTTCAATCGCTGCTACTAGGCTAGCTCCTAGGACAGCACAGACTACAGCTTTATCTTTATTTGATCTAAACTTAGACTTAGTCTGTAAAGAAATCACTCGGTCTACTACACTCTGTAAATCAGCCCAATTACCACGAGCCCAGTCTTCTCCAGGTACGGAGGGTCGAGTCCTATACTTTGCTAAAAGTGTGTAGAACGAGTCTTGATCTTTCACTAACCAAAAATCTTGATTATCAGCTTTTTCGATCATTCTTATTATGAAGGGGCGGAACCTACTTCAGGAAGGCACAACTTAGTTACAAAAACCGCAGCAACTGGTGTGTCACCCTTCTCTTACCCAAGTGGTTGAAGGGGCCAAAAAATCTGCTATGGGAAGGTTCAACTTAGTTACACAAGATTGACCCTTCACTCTCCCTAGCAGACAATTCTCATCAACATGAGAGCAACACCCCTTTTGCACTTTGAGATCTTTTGGTTTGATTCCAAGAGACAGAGCCCTCTACACTACCTGCACTCCTCTATTTCCCAGAATCCTATCCGTGATGCCAATTTAATGGCACGGTCCATTCGGTGATGGACTCGTGATGGTTCGTTTACTTTGATCTCGAAGCGCAAAATTAAGGCAATCAAAATGCCAAGGGGTTATAATTGAATCAAACAGTGTTACTTTATCATTTTGCCTGTAAAGCAGCACGCAATAGAGTAGAGAAAAAGGGAAAGAAAAAAAAGGGAAAAGAGGATTTTAATTACCACCAATGACTCCCAAAGGCGTCCCTCTGGTCTCCGGTCCCGTAGAATCCTGCCAGTCCTGTGTTGTGATCCGGGATCCTCTGGTGGGAAGATCTTAACAATGTCCAGTCGGGAGTCATCTTTTATGCTTCTTCACCGCCCCTCATTCCCATTGTTTGAGGTCAATCTCCACCTTTGTTTCACAATCCAGGCTTAACTGCACAGGCCCAAAAAGTCCCTGCTTTACTTGCCAGGACCCATCTGTGCCTGCGTCACCTTGCGTTCAGGGGTCTCTTTCTGGTCCATTGGGTGACCTCAGGACCCTTGGCGAGCTTCTGGGCATGCTCTTCTTCATTGTCCTTAGTAACAGGGAGGAGGTGGGGGGCAAGTTTGGCTGAAGCAGCAGGTGAAAATCCATCTTCTGGACAGCAGCTATTGTCCCCGGGTTGGAGAGACCCGTATAACACAATTCCTTTTAGGAGATGGGGGCAAGTTTGGTTGAGGCAGCAGGTGAAGTCCACACAGCAGCTATTGTTACCGATAGCCCCTGGGTCAGAGACACCTGTGCAACACAATTATTGGCTCTGGAGCAATTCCCCTTGGCTTTTTTAGGGGTTCCTTGCCTGTGTAGAGACAGCGACTGCAGTCAGTCCAACCTGTTTGAGTTATACAGATTATGTTTATGTGTATGATGTGCATGACTGTTATTCTAGTGGTGGCTATTTATGTATTGTCACCGTTTACTGCAGGGTGACAATAAACCATGGCAGATGCTCTCTGTTACCCCACCACCACCACCCTCCCCACTAAGGAAAGGGAAGAGGAGGAAAAGGGAGAGACTTGCCAGTTGGAAAAAGTTAAAAATGCTTTACTAATGCTACTAATAAACAGATAAAATGATACAAAATATACAAAACCAATCTTGAATTTCCCGGGGCAGTATAGCATTGCCCGCAGCGGAGCCAGCACGGCTCCAGCAGCTGCAGGGCAGGCACCTGGAAGTCCTGGGCTAGACTCCGCAGCAAACCGGAACTGGATTCAGGGATGCAGGGTCTGGAACCAGGCCTCGGATCGCAGGCACGACAGGCAGGGTGCTCCTCAGATGCCAACCATGGTCAAAGAAGAGCGAGACCCTTGTGATCTCTCATTTTTATAGGGTGTATGACGTGTATGGGATGGAATACTCGGTCAGTTTTAGTCATCTGTTCTGTTTGCCCCTCCTTGCAAATATGACCCTTTCACTTATGGAATGTGCAAAATTTATCAGTAACCTTGGCTACCATAGCAATAAGTCTAAACCTGGGACTCTTCTGCATACCATTGCTACTGTTATCAGCTCCAGAGTGGACATTGTCTGAAAAAACATGCAGCTAAATTCAGAAAAGTGCAGTTACTTAGAAAAACTTAGTTGAAAGGAAAATACACTAAAAGAGAAACTGGTCTTGTTTTTAACAAAACCAGGGCATGTATATAAAGTCAGTTGACCTTATAACTGAGATTTAAGTGTAAATAATTCAATAAAACCTTGTCTACAGAAGAATCTTGCTGAGAAGTAAATGCTGCTTGTGACCTGAATAAGGCAACCAACATATATTTTCTTCCTCTTGGCTACAAACCTAATAACTTGAACAATATGCTTAGGCTTCCTCAATTCAGAAAGACCCAGGATTTCCTTGTTCAAGATTCTGGCATCAGTTCTTTCCTATTTCATGGGTTTTTAACTGTTACAAGTGATCTTTTATCAATAACACATGATGTTGAAGTATCCACAAAAGGTCTCATCCCTTTTGTGTTAAAAATGGTAAACAAACATAGCATATCATCTGCATTTTAAATACAAGGCTGAGACTCTACATAAATCTAATGTCACTCTGTTTCCAAACGGCTGTAAATCCTCTCGATGTGACTTTCAGAGGCGGCCATGGAAAAAATTTAGACCCTCGCTATCCCTTGGCATGCACCAGACCAGTAATGTAGTTGCAAGTGCCATCAGGGATCCCTCTTGTCCTTGCCCACATACTCCTGAATTTTCCTGCCATAAGGATGTGGAGAGTTTTTGGAAGAAAGAGGACATGGGCTGTGTGCTGTGAACAAGCCAGAGTTTGATGTGGCTGTGGTGCAGGCTAGGACCTACACGGAAGGTTTTTCTGGAGACACCAAAGACAGAATGGAAGTAAACAGAAGCTGGTCTATCCTCGACCCAGGCTGCAGGAGGGGCGCTGTCATCACTGCGCATGAACAGTTCATGGACAGTGCCCTGCAGCTAATCACCATAGCGGGAGGGGAAGAGTGACTGCAGAGAGTAACCAATCGTAGCCTGCACTTGCCACATGGCCACTGGGTAAAAACTATATAAGGGTTTCAAAAACGTGCACTGGCAGACATTGATATTCAGTGTTGTTAAAGGTTCATTAAAGGGCATTGATGTTAAACTCATATTGAGCCCGATTCTTTGTCTTCGCCAGTCCGCCCGTTGCACTCAAAGAGTTCTACAAGTTTTTCATTCTCCAGCATCTGGTAGCAGAGGATGGTTGTTAGCAAAAGTAGGATCTCCGGAGTGCCATTTACTGCGGCAAGCAGCATTCATTAAACGACGGAGCCAAACCGGGTTGTAGGAGAGTGTGCTTTGTCCGGTAACAAAAGACAAGCACCAGACAAGCTGGTCACTCGCCTCGTACTTAAGACCACACTGATTTGATAATGGAACTTGAGACAGCTGTGGCACTGTTGATGCATATTCTCTCTAAGAGAGGTATCGAATCGTCACAGGAAAACTTAATCACATTGATTACATTAGTCCAGAAATTGGGACACTTTGGAGAAATTCCACTTTTGTTTTCCCCAATGGAATGGAGATTATTGGGGGACACTATGTGGGATAAGACTCTCAGAGGGGAAGAAGAGAAAGAAATTAAAGCTCTGAGAGATTTGTGGAGAACCGTGTTAGAATCATTGGAAGTAATGAAGTCAGAACAACGCACTGCCCTGGGAGCTGCGAAGGCGCTTGCCCCAGAACAAACCTGGACTGATAAAAGTTGTCAGCCAAAAGAGAAGAGGGACCTGTGGGCTACTCTGTGGGGTCTGCCTGCTGTTCGGGGTGGTCGAGGGGTCCCGGCTCAGCCAATACTCTCGCAATCCGATCTGCGGCGGGAGTTGGAAACTTTACCCTCCTCAAACAAAGAACCGGAAGTTTCCCCGTCTGAGTCTCTGGGGCAATGTGAGAAGAAAGCGGAAGTGCAACTAGGGGACTGTCCGGATGTGGGAGGCCCTGAGTGCCGCCCTCCTCCTACAGCTCCGCCTCTGCCCTATCCCGAGTCAGACACGCCCCCCTCTGAGACTATCGCGTCAGCCAGGCTGGGCCCGACCGGGCCACGGCACCAGGGGCCACCCCCCAAAAGAACCTCCAAAAATACATGTGGAGGGATCCTGTGAGCCTCCTTCTACATCATTGGGCTCATCACAAGGAGTAGAGCAGTTACTGCAAGTCATTACCAGTAAGCTTGAACAACTTGACTTGCGAATGTCAGATGTAGAGAAAAATAAGAGACAAATCGAGTATCAAAAACCAGGTTGCCTTCCGCAAACAATGCAACCAAAGGTACCCATAGAACCTACTGACCGGCCACCACCCCGATCTGGCAGATGGTCAGGGGTCATCAAAGATGCCATTCTAGAAGGTGATTGGTCTCCAGCAAAATTAGCCCTACCGGTAATTCAAAATATGAACACCCAGACAGCGGTATGGGAACCACATGAATGGAAAATTTTACAGCAAGCCAAACAAACAATCACGAACTATGGGATACATTCAGAAGCTACCAGACAAATACTGCATTGGATTTTTACTGCTGACTTATTGTGTCCCATGGACTGCCAAAATTTAATGTGCTTATTACTAACTCCAGCACAATTCCTCCTGTGGGAATCGGCCTGGTATCAACGAGCGCAGCAAGAAACAGCCAAACACACCAGTCCAAATGACCCATTAACCAATGTGGTACCCGACACCTATACGGGTCGCGGACAGTACGCTACAATAGAAGTTCAACTGCGATTTATTGCTGAAGTTCACCGGAAAGCTGCACAACTTGCCCTAGATGCTTTCTTAACTTTACCAGGACCCTTAGCTCCCTCATTCAGCGGAATACGCCAAGGCACTACAGAAAATTTCACGCATTTTATTGACTGGCTACATGAAGGAATAATGCAAAACCCAGATTTATCAGAAGAAATGAAAAATCAAATGTTTCGGTTGCTGGCTTTCGATAATGCAAATTCAAAGACTAAACAAATACTAGCAACCCTGCCACCAGGATCTTCAGTAGAAGAAATGCTGACACGAGTAGCCAGGACAGAAGAACAGTGAAATGCAGAAGTGATGCCTGTCGCTTTCGAAGGGGTCATGCAGAGATCTCTTCAACAAGTTAGCCAGCAAGTCTCATCTACAATCCAACCAGTAGTGGTAGCAGTTCAGCGACCCCACCACTAGAATGTGGAAGGGACCGGCACCTGTTATTGTTAATGGTAGAGGGTATGTGTGTCTCTCCACAGATCAAGGTCCGTTGTGGGTTCCAAGCCAAGCAGTAAAGCCGGAGTTGAAGCAAATTCAACCGAATCAACTTCCTGCAACAGAACCTTTGGAGGACACAGAGTGAGGTGTAACCTTCGCATTAATTTAGCTGTGACATGTATGTGTAATATAGTTATATAACTAGGTCTTAATGATAAAGTGTTAAGCATGTGGAAAGTTTGTATCTTTTTCATTCTCTTGAGAAGCAGTCTAGTTCCTGGGTTTTTGTTAAGAACTGCTTTTGATCCTCGACAAAATGTATGGTAATGTTAGGAAGGTCTTTAAACACCACTACCTTCTGGGCAGGTTGATCAACACCCAGCACACTGTTTGTTACATGTTGAGTAGGAGTACCATTAAATAAAAGTTCTTGGAATTTGTTTAATCAATCCATTGCAATATTAAAACAGCAATGGAGTACCTCAAGTTTACTAAGAGGAAAAATATTAGCGCATGGTTTGACAACTATGACAATTGTGATGATCGCCTTCCCGTAGGGCCAGAGCCGTAGGAAATCGAACCAACTGATTTTTTTGTTTAGAAAGTTTAACAAATTGACTTGACCTAAGGGGGTGGATTAAGGGTTTATTGCAAAGTGCATTGTTTATGTTGATTGTTGTTGTAATTGATATGTTATGTATAAGTTGTTCTTCATCACGTATCAAAGATGGGTTAGAACGCATAGATAATCAAGCCTGGCTTGTCCAAAAAGAAAAAAGGAGGAACTGTGGAGAGTTTTTGGAAGAAAGAGGACATGGGCTGTGTGCTGTGAACAAGCCAGAGTTTGATGTGGCTGTGGTGCAGGCTAGGACCTACACGGAAGGTTTTTCTGGAGACACCAAAGACAGAACGGAAGTAAACAGAAGCTGGTCTATCCTCGACCCAGGCTGCAGGAGGGGCGCTGTCGTCACTGCGCATGAACAGTTCGTGGACAGTGACCTGCAGCTAATCACCATAGCGGGGGGGGGGAAGAGTGACTGCAGAGAGTAATCAATCATAGCCTGCACTTGCCACGTGACCACTGGGTAAAGACTATATAAGGGTTTCAAAAACGTGCACTGGCAGACATTGATATTCAGTGTTGTTAAAGGTTCATTAAAGGGCATTGATGTTAAACTCATATTGAGCCCGATTCTTTGTCTTCGCCAGTCCGCCCGTCGCACTCAAAGAGTTCTACAAGTTTTTCATTCTCCAACATAAGGATAGATTGGATTTGTTGGTGGCCTGATCTCAAGGTACCTTTATAGTAGATGGATCACAGTATGTATCACAGTATGTTTGGGATTGGAAGGGACCTCAAAAGATCATCTAGTCCAATCCCCCTGCTGGAGCAGGAACGCCTACGTGAGATCACACAGGAACATGTCCAGGCGGGTTTTGAATGTCTCCAGAGTAGGAGACTCCACAACCTCCCTGGGCAGCCTGTTCCAGGGCTCTGTCACCCTCACTGAGAAGTTTTTTTCTCAAATTTAAGTGGAACCTCTTGTGTTCCAGCTTGATTCCATTATCCCTTGTCCTATCATTGTTTGCCACTGAGAAGAGCCTGGCTCCATCCTCATGGCACTCACCCTTTATATATTTATAAACATTAATGAGGTCACCCCTCAGTCTCCTCTTCTCCAAACTAAAGAGACCCAGCTCCCTCAGCCTTTCTTCATAAGGGAGGTGCTCCACTCCCTTAATCATCTTTGTTGCCCTACGCTGGACCCTCTCCAGCAGTTCCCTGTCCTTCTTGAACTGAGGGGCCCAGAACTGGACACAATATTCCAGATGGGGTCTCACCAGGGCGGAGTAGAGGGGAAGGAGAACCTCTCTCGATCTACTGACCACCCCCCTTGTAATACACCCGAGGATGCCATTGGCCTTCCTGGCCACAAGGGCACAGTGCTGGCTCATGGTCATCCTGTTGTCCACCAGGACCCCCAGGTCCCTTTCCCCTACACTGCTCTCTAATCGGTCGTTCCCCAACTTATACTGGAACCTGGGATTCTTCCTGCCCAGATGCAGGACTCTACACTTTCCCTTGTTAAATTTCATCAGGTTATTCCCCGCCCAACTCTCCAGCCTGTCCAGGTCCCGCTGGATGGCAGCACAGCCTTCTGGCGTGTCAGCCACTCCTCCCAGCTTAGTGTCATCAGCAAACTTGCTGATAGTACACTCCATTCCCTCGTCCAAATCGTTAATGAATATATTGAATAATATTGGCCCCAGTACTGACCCCTGAGGCACTCCACTAGATACTGGCCTCCAACTAGACTCCGCACCATTGACTACCACTCTCTGGCTTCTCTCCTTAAGCCAGTTTGCAACCCACCTCACTACTCTATTGTCTAGACCACACCTCCTCAACTTAGCTGTGAGGATGCTGTGGGAGACTGTGTCAAAGACTTTACTGAAGTCAAGGTAGACCACATCCACCGCTCTGCCATCATCCATCCACCTTGTTGCATTCTCATAAAAGGCTATGAGGTTGGTCAAGCATGACTTACCCTTGGTAAAGCCATGTTGACTGCCCCTAATAACCCTCTTATCCTTGATATGCCTTGAGGTGGCACCAAGATGGATGCTGGTAGCTAAGTCAGAGACATCCTATGAAAGCAATTTGTGCATGCACGAGTGTGTGTATGTGTACATAGAGCTGAGTTGGCAAAGTGACACGCTCTAGCCTGCTTCCTCAAGATACTGTACAGATACAACCTGATCCAGTCAGCTTTCAGTTCAACTTTTTGATGAGAGATATCAGACAGATCAGGCAGGTGGTGTCAAGATAACTTCTGGGTGTGCAAGAGATAGCCATGTGATCATTTTTTTTGCTATACTGAAAACATGACAGAGATGGATTTTAATGTCTATGGTAAACAAAATGGTGATCTTAGTTTAGTTCCTTATGGCTGTCACGGAGGCACCCCAAAGTCAGTTTTAGGTGGACAACAAGTTCCAAAACAGATTTTATTCTGGCTGGAAAAGTGCAGCCAATAAACTGATCAAAACAGGGTTTATACAATTAGTTAGCACTCTGACAACATAAAATACAGGTTCATATATCAGTTGAAGAGATTATTGGGGTGCAGCAAAATAAGAGTAATGAGGATCCACAGCGTGCATGCACACACTCACAAGAAACAAACCAGAGCCCTCCGACTCCAGGGTACCCACAAGAAATAATCACTCGCCTGGGTTAGGCAAGGACTCATTTAAGGATATATCCAGTAAATAACCACTCACCCAAACGAGGAGGTGAGGCACTCTCAATTCCAAGAAGTCTCTGTGCTGCCACCCGGGTCCACCCATCCCATTTCACGCCCGTAGGTGACTAAATTGTGCAGGATTTCAGCCCAGGTTAATACATGTGCAGGCAGATTTCCAGGGTTCTGCTTGTTACAGTCAATAGCCTCCTGAATTCTCTCCCTGAGGGACTGGACATGTATCTTTAAAGCGTCCGGCAGCCCTCTGATAAGCAGCCGAAGGTGGGTCAGGTTTACTGGTGCAGCCATGGCAATTCCTTGCCGCCCTCTTTCGTACATTGTCTGTATACAAGCAGCCTTTTGAACGCCCTCAACCAGCTCCAGCAAGCCTCTTATCCTAATGGTGATGGGCTCCCCACGTTCCTTGGGATCCACACCACCAGCCCAGTAAGCCACACAAGATGTTATGGGCTGATCACCATTCGGACCATCACTTGAAAACACACCAGGTCCCCAAAAGCCTGCAGCTTCCTCATTACTCAATAGTATCCGATCACACCCCGTAAGGGAAAGATATTCAGTTTCTGTTTCGCCCGGCTAACGTGAGAATTTAGATTGCAAGTCGCCAAGTTCAGGTCCCGTCCATGGGGTAGTACAAACAGCAGTACAGGAGTTTCCACCCTGTGGACCTGTACATGTCTCAGTTTTAATGAGAGGGCCTACATCCTTTGTCTCTACCTCCTCTTCATCAACACTGTTTTCAGAATCTCCCCAGATATCTCCATCCCAGTCCTCAGGTTCTGTGTCCACAATCAATTTCCGAATTTGGGCAATACTAGGGGAAATTTTGCTTGGGTTAACATGAGTTCAATCCTTTGTCCTAAAAATGCACTCACTTTCTCTCTCACCGTAACTCTGCTTTCAAACAATATATTTCCAGCTCTTTTCTAGAATCATGCCTCTCCAACTGGCTACAGCATTTGTGCTGGTCTCGGGCTTGCTTTAAGCAGGTGCACAGAACAACACCAAGAACAGCATCGACAGCAACACAAACAGAAGCACAGAAAACAGCACACGCAGCTACGGTCACTCTGGGACCACATCAGCTTGCTTCTGCCCGATGTGTGCAGGTTGCCACAGAAGGATTATTACAGCTGTAGCCCCATAATAATTTCTCCATTTCTGATATCCTGCCGACTACACCATTTTAAATGTCATGGAGGTACCCCAAAGTCAGTTTTAGGTGGACAACGAGTTCCAAAACAGACTTTATTCTGGCTGGAAAAGTGCAACCAATAAACTGACCAAAACAGGGTTTATACAATTAGTTAGCACTCTGACAACATAAAATACAGGTTCGGATATCAGTTGAGATTATTGGGGTGCAGCAAAATAAGAATAATGAGGATCCACAGCATGCATGCACACACTCACAAGAAACCAACCAGAGCCCTCCGACTCCAGGGTACCCACAAGAAATAATCACTTGCCTGGGTTAGGCAAGGACTCATTCAAGGATGTATCCAGTAAATAACCACTCACCCAAACAACGAGGTGAGGCACTCTCAATCCTGGGAAGTCTCCTTAGACGGCATCCCAGTCTAAGGAGAGGGTTCCAGTTCACAGACCCGCTACTCCAAGGCCACTCCAAAGAGGGTCTTCAGTGGGAGCCCCATTTATAGTCTGGTCAGATCTGGCTGTGGGCATTGAAACACGGTCCAGAAGCTTTGCAGCTACTCTGGGCACCTCCTCTGCTAACGACCCTGTCAACTGACTCAGGGTCCCATTAAGGTGCTAAAAGAGCCATTAACTGCCCCATTGAAGGATCCAGATCTCAGGGGGATGTGCAACTGCCACAATGGCCAAAGCTATCAATAAGAACTAGTGCTTTTGGTTGTAATTCCAGAAGTGAAATGGAGACCTAAAAGGAAGTGACACTTTGGAGATTAGACTTAAAGAACTTTGTTTGATCAGTTTGCACTTATGCTATATGTCCTGTGTATAGTGGTTATGTACTTTTTTTAGATAGAGTCAATCTGATGCAGTTAGAAAACATTAATTCAGTGTTTGAACAATGTTGTCAAAGAGTAAGGATTGCATATTTACCCTGGGCTAGTGCCAAAGATGTTGAGATTTGAAAGGTAGATGCTACAGTGCCCTGCATCTTTGTCTTACTAAGCCCTCTACCACACTAGTTTCAAAAGGAGAAGATGAAAATCTACTGGTCAGCCTGGTAGTGAAAGAAAAATATGCACTGAAGTGCAACCTGTGTTCCATCAGTTCCACTAACCTGTTCTCTGCTGATTTAGATGTGTTGCTTCCCCATACAGTGCCTTGTAAACTAACCTCCTAGGTGCAAAGGGAACTCATTAAAGGTAGCCAGTAACTAACTGACAACCAGGCATGTTTTCAGCTTGTCTCTTCTCCAGATCTTGAGGCAGTAAGCAGGAAACTATCCATTTGAGATCTACAGCTCAAAGCCTCTCAAGAATGGGCCAGGGAAGTAGGGTCCACTTTTCTCTTCCTAACCTGTTTTTTCCCAAAGTGTGTGAGCCAACGCAGGCACATTGCTAGAAGCAACCAGAGGCCATAAACGCAATTGCAAAGAGCAAATTTATTATAGTTACCTCACTTCCAGGGGATATCCAAAGCAGCACCTAAGCTCCTGGGCAGAGGCGACACAAGTAGAGATGCAGACACTGCAGAATTCAACCCTGGTAGAAGATCACGGGCCTGCTGCATTTGCCTGTATTTCAAGGTTTCAAGCAGGCACAGCCTTGCACTCTTTCTCACAACAAAGCAGGAATCTCAGGCATAATGATAAGGTGCCTTAAGAGTTTCTCACAGGCCTATGTTTTTTAACACAGAGGTTCTACCTGTCAAGCACAGAAGGTCAGTAAAACAATTAGTGTGATGTATGTGCTTTTTCTACATCCCAGGTGCAGTTGCTTGAGCGTATTTACAATGAGCCTTCTTGCCATTCTTGCACAATTCCCATACACAAAGCATACCAGACCTGCTGTTTCCATCAGTCAGGAGAATCCTCTTTTTTTTTTGAAAGTCTGCCTCTATGCAATAAAGTCAATGTCTGGGGTATTTCCCACAGAAGGAAGAAACTTGTTTTCTAACTCTTGATCTGTATCTATGTGATGCCTGAAGAGAGTTTAATGCAAAATGGCCATTAGAGTGCCCAAAATCTGGGTCTTCCTTGTCTCCCTAGAATATTCTAAATACCTGGCTGTGGAGCTAGGTTACTTCTTCCTCACTCTCTTTGTATTTTGAACTCCTTGTTGGGTAACAGCAGAGATTCAGTTGTGAAGATAAAGTGTGTCCCGCTGACAGCAAACAGAAGGAGATGCTCTTGGGACACGTATATTTGTCTCCCATCTGACTGAGGTGATAATCTTGCTTTCTTGATTCTTGGATTAATGCTTTAGCTTTACAGATGTTTTATCAAAGAATCAGGGCAGAGGACAAGTACTGCTGCTGCATTTGGAAAGAAAGCTGAAATAACTGCATTTTATCAGAGCCTGAGCCTACTTGCACATGAAATAAACTAAGAACAAAACCTACCAAATTCGGTTCTCTGGGAGACACAAGCTAGTTTTTAAATTTCACTCAGGTTCAGGTGAGAGAGGTGGAAAAACAGGACTTGGGTAGAAACACTACATCCAAAAGTAATGTGCTTTGTTCACCTAAGCTCATTACCCACTGCCCTACTCAACTCAGTGCCAAGACCCCCATTCTGTAACACGTGCTTAAAACGTGCTATGCAAAAGCTACCTACCACTTACTCAAGCAGCAAATTCATAAAAAACTGTACTTCATTGTCAATAGTTGCTGCGTGCCACTTTGTTTTTCAAAAAGACTAAGATTGTTCTTCTACACTATAGAACATGGATAATCTGTAAGTACAAAGTGTAGTTACTATCCACTGCAGGTATAATTCATCGTGCCATGCATAAAGCAAAAAAGTTGAATAATTATTGATCACACTTTATTTAAGAATCCAAATAGGCCATCTAGGAACTATATATCATAGTGTTTCATTTCTACTAAAAACTCTATACTGTGCTGGAATTTCTAGTGCTGTGTGATTCAATAGTATATGTGAAAGACAGGGCCACATAGATCTCTATCTCAGATAGCTAGACTAGGAAAGTGCTTACCCACCTCTGCTGTTCTACAAAGTCTCACACAGAGTAAAATTCAGCAGGTTTTAGTGATGGCATTGAACCAGCTTGCTCTAGTTATGTGTTGGTCTAAGTGTCAAATTATGAACGAAAACAAAAAGTTCCACATTTGTCATGGTTCTCTGGAGTTAACTACAAACAATTAGTTATGCCCCACAAGTTAATAAGTATTCTAGTAACTGTGGTTTCTGAAAAGTGGTTTCTGTAAATTCTTTGCATTCCTGTTTTTGAAAAGACTGAGTAACTTAGGATTTTGATTGTCATTTCACATTTTTGACAGTTTAAATGCTCGTCATGAGTTTACTTCCCTGAAGTAGGTACACCAAATACCATGTTTCTGCTGAGCCTGTTGTGAATCAAATTAGTAACCTTCACTTCTTAATCTTCACATGGTCCTTCAATTCTTTTTGTCACAGAGATTATTGAAGTTCAGCCATGAAATTATGTTAACAAGTATACTTTTTTCAGCTTAAAACAAAGATTTTTGGACAATGATTTATTCAGAAAGCAGCCTACTCCTCTGCCCTTTATCCAGTCTCTTTTACGCACAGCACTTATTTCTAAATGGTTTAAAACCAAAGTAACAAGAAAAAGTCCTCAGATTCTTCCTGCAGACACAGATGTAGAGATACGAAAATAAAATCTCACCACTGTACTAAGTACTGAGGTGGTCATAATGCCTCTCTGTTATCAAGTCAGTCACGTTCATATATCACAAAAATCTGCAAACTCAAAGTGTTTGTCAAAACAGTTTTATTAGTTATATCTGCCCATATTGAAGAAAAATAACATAAAATTCTATGAATCTCAGTAGAAAAATGGGTCATTTCTAAAATAACCTTGAGCAGAGAGTCCTATTTGTGTTTGGATGTAAATAAGTTTGATTCAGAAGCCCTTGCCTGGAAAACTCTTATTACTGAAAGAGAACAGAAACTGGCAAGATTTGAGTGATAATTCTGGGTTTCTGTGGATGCAACTGTAGGACAGATTTGGAAGGGAAACAATTTAGCACTGTATGTTTTTCAAAATATGAATGGCAACATGCTGAAAGCAGTCAATTTTTTTTTCTTCCTCTGCACTTGCTTCATGCAGAGTAGAGGAAAGGTGTTGCCACTGGTTAGGAATGCTGTTTTGCAGAGGAATTTTTGCTGATCTGCATGCCCTAGAGAAATCATACTTTTAAACAAAACAAGCATTGCTGAAAAATAGGTAAACTTATTTATCTGGATTCACCGCTGTTGATTTTAGCTAGGTTGGATAAAAAACCCTGCCTTTTACTTGAGGAGGTGTTTGCCATAAATACCAGATGATAAGGTTCCTATGCTACGATCATGCTTTAAAACTGAGATGTTGCTATGCAATTTTCTGTATGAAACAACATGACAACTGTGAGCCTTCACTCTTTGTTTTCACTTAGTCATTAGTAGTGTTAAAGTTAGTAGTGTTAAAAATGCTGCTTTGATACCACTGCAACTCCCAGTCTTTAGCTGAGGGTTGCTTGAGGGTTAGGCTATGATTTAAAGTGTTATGCACTGTTACTGCTTGATTCAGTTTACTCCCAGCTGGCAGAGATCAGCCTTTAGAGTGCTTTGAGGTTCTGAAGTGCTAGCAGAAATTGCTCGTATTCTTGCAAAGCAGCCTACTGAAATGAGAAGCTGCATGGCTTAAGCCTGATTCTGTGATGTTTGGCTTTTATACCTTGGTTTTGGTTCTCAGCCCTTCCATGACACAAGCAAACATGGGTATAGAGGTATCTCGTTCATTTCCGGGACATACCTAAAGTTAACTCTGTGTTTCACTGTAAATTTGCCTGAGTTCAGTTAGCCACAATGAATGATAGATTAAAAATACATATTGTCAGGAAGTAAATGCCTTGACATGTATTTGAACAGTTAGAAAAAAGTTGATACCTGAGACACCTGAGTCTTTGAAAAGAAGGGGGTTCATAGCTGTGTTGCTTTCCCATGGGCCATGAATAGTCTAGACCAGGAGTTTCAAACTCATTTTCACTGGAGGGGGGCACATCAGCCTCGTGGTTGCCTTCAAAGGGCAAAATGCAATTTTAGGACTGGATAAATGTAACTACTCCTACATTTACCCAGTCCTAAAATTACATTCGGCCCTTTGAAGGTAATGGCAAGGCTGATGTGGCCTGCGATGAAAATGAGCTTGACACCTCTGCTCTAGATGGAGTGGTGACCTCGTGGTTAAAAAAAAAAAAAAGGCAACAACAAAGAAATAGTCAATATATGTGGGAATTTCAGAAGATTCTTTCTGTTTTTCTTTTTACTTTCTACTTCCATATTCTGACTCTTTTCCTTTTCTTGACTCTTGTGTTATATCCGCAGTTACTTTCTCAGTACAAATGCAAAAGCTGATGATTTCAAAGAATAATATATTAAATTTCTAATACAAATGTGTATATAACATTTCTGACACATTTGGCTTCCTAGCATAGAAAAAATGACAAAATATACTATTTTAAACTTGAATATGGCAGACATGAGAGACCCAATCTGAAACATAGCCTGTCTTCAGGCACTCTGTCTCTGCAAGTCTGTACCAAAAATGATCTGAAGAGATTTAACTTCCATAAGTACAAAATAGCACTTAACCTCCAGGTTTTTTCCCAGTCTTTTTTTCTAGGATATCAGAAATTACTGATTCTCTTTCCCTCTGCTTTGCACCACTGAGATGTGTACAGGACCAAGTGAGAAATAAACAGTTTGTAAACTTTATAAATATTTATGACATACATGTATACTGGCTGGAGGGCTAGGCCCAAAGAGTTGTGGTGAATGGAGTCAAATCCAGTTGGCAGCCGGTCATGAGTGGTGTTCCCCAGGGCTCAGTATTTGGGCCAGTTCTGTTTAATCTCTTTATCAATGATCTGGATGAAGGGATTGAGTGCACCCTTAGTAAGTTTGCAGATGACACCAAATTGGGTGGGAGTGTTGATCTGCTGGAGGGTAGAAAGGCCATACAGAGGAATCTGGACCAGCTGTATCGTTGGGCTGAGGCCAATTGTATGAGGTATAATAAGGCCACGTGCCGGGTCCTGTACTTGGATCATAACAAGCCCAGGCAGCGCTACTGACTTAGGAAAGAGTGGCTGGAAAGCTCCCTGGCAGAGAGTGATCTGGGCGTGTTGAATGACAGCCAGCTGAATATGACCCAGCAGTGTGCCCAGGTGGCCAAAAAGGCCAACAGCATCTGTGGGGGACTACGGTGGGTCTGTGGATTCCCTGACGGAGGGCATAGGAACAGAAATTAGCCTTGAAGATACGAAGGCCTACCCGTGAGAATGATGGGAGTAAAGGAGTATCCGGAGAAGTTAAGGATGTACCCGTGAGAGAGAAGGAAGTAGAAGAGTAAAATTAGCCAATGAGATGTTACTGCTGTACCTTGTAACCAATAGTGAAGACACACATGAATTGGTAAAACTGTATAAAAATGCACTTGTGGCAATAAATGGCATCTACTACTTTCATCTTGGAAGAACTTGGTCTATGTCGTTTGTCCGTCTCAACCATGACAAGCATCCTGGTTTGTATCAGGAATAGTGTGGCCAACAGGACTAGAGAAGTGATTGTGCCACTGTACTCGGCGCTAGTGAGGCCACTGTGTACACATACACAGGTACGTTGCAAGAAGAGCCAGAAGCCACAAATACATTGCAAAGAACAAATTTTATTTTAGTTACCTCTCTACTGGGGAATCTCCAAAGTCGCACCTAAGCTCCCAGGCAGAGATGACACAAGCGAGGATGCAGGCACTGGTAAGTTCAGCCCTGCTGGAAGATCACTGGGCCTACTGAGCTCGCCTGTATTTCAAGGTTTCAAGCAGGCACAGCCTTGCACTCTTTCTCACAACAAAGCAGAAATCTCAGACTTAGTGATAAGGTGCCTAGAGTTTCTCACAGGCCTATGTTATCTAACACAGAGGTTCTACTCATCAAGCACACAAGGTCAGTAAAACAATTAGTGTGATGTATGTGCTTTTTGTACAGACAGTTGCAAGTCACTTGAGCGGATTTACATTTAAACAACCTCCTCACCAAATCTTCCACTACATTCCCATACAGCTGCACCTTGAATACTATGTTCAGTTTTGGACCCCTCATCATAAGAAGAACATTGAAATACTAGAGTGAGTGCAGAGGAGGGTGACAAAGCTGGTGAGGGGCTTGGAGCACAAGTCTTATGAGGAGCAGTTGAGGGGACTGGGGCTGTTTAGCCATGAGAAAAGTAGGCTGAGGGGAGACCTTATCACTGACTACAACTACCTGAAAGGAAGTTGTAGCATGGAGGGTGTTGGCCTCTTCTCCCAAGTAGCAAGTGATAGGACAAGAAGAAATGGCCTCAAGTTGTGCCAGGGGAGGTTTAGATTGGATATTAGGAAAAAATTCTTCACGGAAAGGGTTGTCAGGCATTGGAACAGGCTGCCCAGGGAAGTGGTAGAGTCATCATCCCTGGAGGTGTTTAAAAGGTGTTTCGACGAGGTTCTTAGGGACATGGTTTAGTGCTAGAGTTACGTTAGGTTATGGTTGGACTCAATGATCATGAGGGTCTCTTCCAACCGAAACGATTCTCTCATTCTATGATTCGAAGTCATGCAAAAGAAAGACTTTCCCTTGGTTGAGAAAGAACAGGTTAGAGATCATTTACAGAAACTGGACATCCACAAATCCATGAGCCCCGATGGGATGCACCCACAAGTGCTGAGAGAGTTGGCAAATGTTACTGCAAAGCCACTCTCCATCATCTTTGAAAGGTCTTGGAGAACAGGAGAGGTGCTGGAGGACTGGAAGAAAGCCAGTGTCACTCCAGTCTTCAAAAAAGGCAAGAAGGATGACCCAGGAAACTACAGGCTAGTCACCCTCACCTCCATCGCTGAAAAGGTGATGGAACAGCTCATTCTGGATGTCATCTCTAAGCATGTGGAGGAAAAGAAGGTTATCAGGAGTAATCGGCACGGGTTCACCAAAGGGAAATAATGTTTGACAAATCTGATAGCTTCTGTGATGGTATGACTGGCTGGGTAGATGAGGGAAGAGCAGTGAATATCGTCTACTTTGACTTCAGCAAGGCTTTTGAGACCATCTCTCACAACCTCCTCATAGGTGAGCTCAAGAAGTGTGGGCTGGATGAATGCACGGTGAGATGGATCATGAACTGGCTGTATGGGCAGGGCTCAGAAGGTTGTGATCAATGGTGCAAAGTCTGGTTGGAAACCTGCAGTTAGTGGGGTTCCCCAGGGGTCAGTGTTAGGTCCAGTCTTGTTCAACCTGTTCATCAGTGACCTGGATGAAGAGACTGAGTGCACCCTCAGCAAGTTTGCTGGTGATACCACACTGGGTGGAAGGGCTGACACACCAGAAGGCTGTGCTACCATTCAGCGAGGCCTGGACAGGCTGGAGGACTGGGCAGAGAAGAACCTAATGAAGTTTAACAAGGGCAAGTGTAGGGTCTCGCACCTGGGGAGGAATATCCCCCGGCACCAGTAAAGGTTGGGGACGGACTTGCTGTAAAGCAACACTGCAGAAAAGGACTTGGGAGTTCTGGTCGACAACAGGTTGACCATGAGTCAACAATGTGCCCTTATGGCCAAGAAGGTCAATGGTACCTGGGGTGCATTAAGAAGAGCGTGACCAGCAGGTCGAGGGTTATCCTCCTCTACTCTGCCCTGGTGAGGATGCATCTGGAGTACTACGTCCAGATCTGGGCTTCCCAGTTTAAGAAGGATAAGGAATTACTGGAGGGAGTCCAGCGATGGACTATGGAGATGATATGAGGCCTAGAGCACTTTTCTTATGAGGAGAGACTGAGAGAGCTGGGTCTGTTCAGCCTGGAGAAGAGAAGGCTGAGAGGCAATCTCATCAATATTTCTAAATATCTGAAGGGTGGATGTCAAGAGGATGGGACCAGACTACTTTCAGTGGTGCCCAACAATAGGATGAGGGGCAATGGGCACAGGCTGACGCATAGAAGGTTCCATCTGAATATGAGGAGAACCTTTTTTCCTTTGAGGGTGACAGAGCACTGGAACAGGTTGCCCAGAGAGGTTGTGGAGTCTCCTCTGGAGACATTCAAGACCTGCCTAGACACATTCCTGTGCAATCTGCTCTAGGTGTACCTGCTTTAGAAAGTGGGTTGAACTAGATGATCTCCAGAGGTCCCTTCCAACTGCAACCATTCTGTGATTCTGTGAGTTTGCATTATCTGGGCTACTGTAAGAGTTGGTCTGAAGATGGAGCAGTATTTACTTGAAACATAGTCATCAGGAACTGAGAGAACTGAGGCCCTGACAGAAAGAACGCATGGACAATGACTTGGAGAGAGCCCTGAGGAGAAGAACTGTGTTGCACAGGTCTCTCCGACCCGGAGGGCTACTGCTAACAATGGCTGCTGTATGGACTTCGCCTGCTGCCTCAGCCAAGCTAGCCCCTGCTTCCTAAAAGGGATTGTTATGTGGGTCTCTCTGACCCAGGGACAATAGCTGCCATCCAGAAGATGGATTCTCACCTGCAGCCTCAGTCACACCTGTCCGCCACCTCCTCCCTCAAACAAAGGCCAATGAAGAAGAGCATGCCCAGAACCTCACCAAGGGTCCTGAGGTCACTCAATGGACCAGAAAGAGACCCCTGAACTTGAGGCCATGCAAGCACAGATGGGTCCTGGCAAGAGAAGCGAGGACTTTTCAAGCCTGTGCAGTTTAAGCCTGGGTTGCAAAACAAAGGCGGAGTCTGGCCTTGAACGATGGGAGCGACGGGGGGTGAAGAAGCAGAAGAGATGACTCCCAAATGGACATTGTTAAGATCTTCCCACCAGAGGATCCTGAACCACAACAGAGGACCGGCAAAACTCTACAGGACCGGAGACCAGAGGGACACCTTTGGAACTCATCTGGTGGTAAACAAATCCTCATTCCCATCTTCTTATTTTTCTTTCCCTTTTTTCTTTTTTTTTCCTTTCCCTTTTTCTTACTCTCTCGCTATCGCATGCCGCTTTATGGGCAAAATAATTAAGTAACACTGTTTGATTGAATTATAACCCCTCGGCATTTTGGTTGCCATAATTTTGCATTTCAAGATCAAGGTAAACGAACCATCATGAGTCCATCACCGAATGCACCGTGACAGCTACATATAAAGATAATGGTGGCTTAATAGCAGGATAATTTCCTTGTGGAAAATAATTATGACTTTGACCCTCCTGGAGTCAGAATAAAATGCTGCAGGGGTAAGACAACTTATTATTGTTATTTCCTAAATCTTACCGTAACAGATGAAATACCTTATATGCCTTGGGTAAATTTTTCATTCAACAAATTACCATGGCACAGATTTTAGAGATACATACATATTATCCTTTCCAAGACTTCTTTAGCTTTTATGTCATTGCAATTTTTTTTTTCCACTGGATCAAGAATTTAGTAATTTTATTTGTTTGGAATTTCATTTTAGAAGTCTTTACTAAATCCATCAGAACCCAAAACTGTGTTAGAATGATTTAATACCCTTATAAAGTTCCCCTATACTTGCTAACAGTTCTAATTATCACATTAAAAGCACTGCAATGGTAGAAAAAAAATGTAACACATTAAAATCACAGAATCACAGAATCGACTGGGTTGGAAAAGACCTCAGAGATCATCAAGTCCAACCCTTGGTCCAACTTCAGTCCATTTACTAGATCATGGCACTAAGTGCCATGTCCAATCTCAGCTTAAAAACCTCCAGGGACGGTGAGTCCACCACCTCCCTGGGCAGTCCATTCCAATGCTTGATCACTCTCTCCATAAAGAATTTCTTTCTAATATCCAGCCTAAATTTCCCCTGGCAGAGTTTAAACCCATGCCCCCTTGTCCTATTGCTAACTGCCTGGGAGAAGAGACCAATCCCCACCTGGCTATAACTTCCCTTCAGGTAGTTATAGAGACTGATGAGGTCACCTCTAAGCCTCCTCTTCTCCAGACTAAACAACCCCAGCTCCCTCAGCCTCTCCCCATAGGTCTTGTGTTCAAGTCCCTTCACCAGTCTTGTTACTCTTCTCTGGACCTGCTCCAGCACTTCAATCTCTTTCCTGAGGGGAAGACATTTCCTGAGGGGCCCAGAACTGAACACAATACTCCAGGTGTGGCCTCACCAATGCAGAGTACAGGGGAAGGATCACTTCCCTTGTCCTGCTGACCATGCTCTTTTTGATACAGGACAGGATACCATTGGCCTTCTTGGCCACCTGGGCACACTGTTGGTTCATGTTGAGCTTCCTGTCAATTAGTACCCCCAGGTCCCTTTCTGCCTGACTGCTCTCCAGCCACTCTGTGCCCAGCTTGTAGCGCTGCAGGGGGTTGTTGTGGCCAAAGTGCAGGACCTGGCACTTGGCCTCGTTGAATTTCATCCCATTGGAATCGGTCCATTTTTCCAGTCTATCCAGATCCCTCTGCAGAGCCCTCCTGCCTTCCAGCAGGTCGACACTCCCTCCCAACTTTGCTGATGATGGTCTCAATCCCTTCATCTAAATCATCAATAAAGCTGTTAAACAGGACTGGACCCAACACTGACCCCTGGGGGACACCACTAGTGACTGGCCACCAGCTAGATGCAGCCCCATTCACCAGCACTCTCTGGGCCCAGCCCTCCAGCCAGTTCTTAACCCAGCAGAGAGTACACTTGTCCAAGCCATGGGCTACCAGCTTTTGCAGGAGTATATTATGGGAGACAGTGTCAAAGGCTTTGTTGAAGTCTAGATAGACCATGTCTACAGCTTTCCCCTCATCCACCAGGGGGTCACCTGATCATAAAAGGAGATCAGGTTGGTCAGACAGGACCTGCCCCTCCTAAACCCATGCTGGCTGGGTCTGATCCCTTGTCCATCCTGAAGGTGCTTTGAAAACTGGAAAACATTCTTTTTGAAAGGGGAAAGTGTGGCTGTTGAAAGAACCTTTTAAATTCCTATTTAAGAAGCTATTTAATCTCTTTTTGTTCAGTTGTTGATTGCATTATTGGAAATAACTGCTTATTTTTGTTTTAAAGGGATGGTTAAAACAGATTACTCACTTTAGCATCTCATAAGCTTACTTCAGAATATATTGTGTTGTATACCTACAATGTTAGAAGGACTTTAAAATCACTAAATAAAGTAATTAATTTTGAATAGGTTGGAATAATGATTTCCTGAGTAACTGTATGCAATCATATGCATTATGATAGTATTAAAAAACAGACTCATGTTATAGGTTACATGTGAAGTCCTCTTTGAGTGGATATCTTTTTTATATTTCTTTATATTCAGTTGCCTCATGGGTGACCTCAGGCCTGACATACCTCATAAAACCCAGTCTTTATAATGAACATAGAATTATTAATTTTTGCCTTCTGTTTTCTGTGACATTCATTGCAGTAATACAAGAGTGTTTTGTAAATGAATTAATTGCTTACTGCAACAGTTCTGTGAGGGAAATAGAGTTTATTCGGGAAGAACAGGAGTTTCAACTTCTAGAGACACACTGATTTGGTGAGTTTTGATGAAGATGCAACAGGCAAATTTTTCAAAGTGCTTGGGAAGGCTTATTTAAAATTTTCCAGTGGATTTTTCCAATTAAATTCCTTTTTAACAGTATTGATTGAAATTAAACTTTGTCTTTGGGAAAGAAAAAAAAAAAAAGACTATCCTGACATTTCTCCAGGGTATTCTGATTCAGTTTTTAATTTTGCAATTACTTTGTTTCGAGGTATCTTTTTAAAGTTGTATTTGAATTGTTTTTAAATACCTTCATGGTATTAAAGCATAGTAATAAAGCAAAGTATAGATTTTTATAGTTTAAGTAACACAAAGCAGTCAAGGAGCAGAAAGCTCCATATTTACATTTTAATTGTTGCATGGGAATTTCTGTTCTTTTCCTTCTGCATGGTTGCAGTTCTTGCCCAGCTCTAAGAGTTTTAATTAGACAGCTTTAGTGACTGCTTGCTTTCTGTCTAGCACACTTTTTCGCAGTCCACTTATCATTCAGTAAACATTTTCCAGCTTCTGTTACAGTTCCAAGACACCTATGTGATTGTCTCATTCCCCACCCAAATCCAATTAATTCCTGGATTATTGTCTTGCAGTGCATTGAATGGGGCTGAGTCTTTTTGAAAAGACCGGATATGTAAGATTTTTGGGACTGCCAAAAAGGGAAGGGTTGTGAAGCAGTGGAACAGGCTGCCCAGGGAAGTGGTTGAGTCACCATTCCTGGAGGTGTTTAAAAGATGTATATATGAGGTTCTTAGGGACATGGTTCAGTGCTAGAGTTAGGTTATGGTTGGACTCAATGTTCTTAAAAGTCTCTTCCAAACAAAGTGATTCTATGATTCTATGTTGAATACATCCTTAAAGATCACAGTAAAGCACACGCATACTGACAGAGGCAAGCTAAGGTTACCAGGGAAATCTCAACTTAGATATTTCCTAAATTTGGGATGCTTAACTATGCAACCATACTGCTCTTCTGTACAGGTTGCATTGTAGAAAACCAACACAACCTGCATCTGCCATGAAAACCTTGCTTTCTCCCTTTTCAACCTCCATCTCAATGGCTTCTTGTTGAGCTACTTTGCCCATTGTCACGCTCCACAATACAGTCTTCACTCACTTGAATTCATATGGTAACTAAAACCAGTAGGGTACTGAGTGTGGGTGGCACAGGGTTGGTAGCAGAGGGCTGCAGGGGTGGTGTCAGTGAGAGGAGGCTGCAGCTGCTCTGTGCCAAAACCAGCTGATTCCAGCCGGCTCCACACCACAAGACACAACTGAGCCCACCAGCCGTGCTGGTGGTGCCTCTGGGAAAAGGTACTTAAGAAAGGGTAGAAAATGCTATATAGGCAAAGGAGGAGGAAAAATAGAGTGAGAAACAGCAGAAGGAACACAGAGGTCAGAGGAGGAAGAAATGTGTTTTCCCCTAGTGTTTTAATGTTTGCTTCATTACTCTTTTTGTTTCCCAATACCCAAATCAGTAATTAACTATTTATATTAATTGGCAATAAATTAAATTACCCAAAGTGGGGTCTATTTTGCCCATGACAGCAATTGGCAAAGTGATCTCCTTGCCTGCATCTTGACCCACAAGCTTTTTCCTATTCTTTCTGTTTTCTTTCCTGTCCTGCTGTGAGGAAGGAAGGGGGAAGCTAGCTGCCAGCCAGGGCCAACCTACCACAAGCATGTTACCTTTTATGTGAATGAACCACTAGCAGGGAAGAAATGTACTCCTTACACAAAGGATTTGCTACAGCTGTTTGGTCTCAACCCAATTGTAAGGTTTCACACCAATTATTTGACAGAATTATTAACAGAGAGTGGGAGATTTTGGGCTTGCCTGCAGGTGCCAGTGCAGTTTACGCCCAATGGAGTCTCAATTCCCCTGTCCTTGTCTCCTATGGCCTGTAGCATTTTTGACCTAGTACTTCTCTTCTTGCCTGACATCCTGTTTTTCCTTCTTTCCAATAGTTTCTGCACATATTCATTGCACCTGCCACACTTACTTCCATGTTTTTGCTCTGACCCACTTTCTACTCTTCTCCTTCCTGTTTCTGGTGTCTCATCTCCATTCTTCCTGTGCTCCTGCTCTTCTCGCTTCACTCCAGTTTGGCTCTTCATGCCCCTTGCTATGCAGATTCAGCAGCAAAGGCAATGAAAGAACAGGAAAGACAACCTGCAACAATTTTTGGAATTTTAAAAAGCAATGTCAGTAAAAGCCTCTCTCAGGCTTTGTGACTCTCTTATACATGGGTGAATAGCAGACAAATGATGATTTATCTGTCATACACAAAGATGTTTCTAATGGTCTGTATGAACTAAGAGAGGTCTATCATCAAACTTGGCTAGATTCTCATAGAGATGGTAAAATCACATCCCTGACAGCAAGGTGATCCTTCCATCAAATTTTGGTTCTGGTTCTAAAGCATAAAAACACAAGATATTTGTATTGAATGGCTCTGAGAATTTTATAGTGAATGAACAGTGTATTTACTCTGATGTTATTCTTGGAAATGGCTGAATTGTTTTGGTTGAAAATTCCACAAATTAAAAAAAAAAGGGGAGGGAGGGGCATAATAAAATAGCCACAACAATAACAACAGAAAAAAAACCCAAACCAAAATAAAACATATGGGTGATCATAACCTCATCTAAATTCTCATCATAGAAAACTTTGGTCTGAATGGGTGAAATTGTGCATAATTATAAGCAGCCCAACATGGAAAGTGTCCACTACCACATTTTGATCTCATATGAAGAGTGGATCACACTTTCAATACATGTCCTTAACTTTGATATACTTCTTAAATTGTTTGTGTTGGCAAAGCCTAGGCTGAGACAGCGATTCATACAGGCAGCTTTTCTATTAATGTGTATGACTATATTTTTCAATCTGAATATTTTTACCGTATCTCTGAGGTCTGGGAATCAGTGCATCCCCTATCATACTCATTAGTTACAACAGAGAAAAGCTATCATTGGAGCAGTATAATCTCTCTACACTTAATAAATGAAGACGTTTGCTTAAGCACTTGAACTTTATTACATTGTTGCCATAAGCAGGATAAAAAAATGAAATGTCACATGCAAAGACAATTTGGAACATAAAAAACCAATATTTAGAAAGAGTTGCTTAGAAAAGAGAGTAAGACATTGAGAAGGTGCAAATTTGTTCTGCTGAATTATGAAATTAACTATAGAAAATTGCGTTTATATATAAAAATCTTATATTATTTCAGAATACTTTTAAAATTCTTGTTATTAATCTCATTTTGAAGCTCTTGTTCATTTTTGCCTGGGAGAAAAAACTTGTTTCCTTAATGCATTTGACAGCCTGTGTGTATTTCCAGAATCTAGAATGATCTCCTTGGCTAGGAAGCCATCTAGCACTTGCCCTTAATCTTTTCCACAATTCATATTGGCCAAATGAGCAACAATTTCTAATAGTTTCACATCTAGTTGCCTCAAATTAGCTCCCTACACAAAATTAACCTGGTTTCAGATTTCTAAGTGGCCTTTAAGCATCCTTTGTAGGTGTTTAGGAATCTGACTTTAAGTATATCCTTTTTAAAGTATTGATCGTTACTTTCAATCTGAAACATAAAAATGAAATGTTTGAATTGTAAACATGCAGTATTTGGATAAGTTGAGAGTTTCCTACATCCCTGTTAAGTGGAGTTTTTCTTTTAAACTGGCAGTTACCAATATAAATAGTACTGAAATTTTGGCAGTAAGTGAATCTAATATCTATTTGTCAACTTCAGCTCCCAAAACTATACTTTAAAATACTTATTTTTAGAACTAACTGTCCTAATATGAAACTGCCAAGCAGGCAAATACAACAAAGACTAAAAGCTGAAAAATATATGCTTCAGGTAATATTTTCAGCAAACTATGCTAATGATCACAGCATAGTACTAGATTTTGATCTAGAATCTACTGAGTTAGTACTTACTGTTATCTCATGCCATGCATAAAGCCTGGGCAAAGATACACAAGATCTGGAGACCAAGCATCCCTCTTGACAGGAACAAGTTTCCAGTGGAGATAAGGTAAATGGAGAATTCAATTATTTTTAGATAACCATCCTCTCACAGAAGTGTTTATATCATAGTGAGAATGATGGTTACAACAAGTAATTTCCTTCCTGCTCTGTCTCCCCATGGAAATATATAACTCAGTTTTGAATATGGTAGGACACAGATATAATCAACCAAAAATAAGAATAATAGAATAAAGAAAACGAAATCCCTGTGTCATATAGTTTAATTTGAAAATGGGAAGTAGGCCACAAAGGACGTCATTTTTGCTATTAAGATCTTAGGGAGAAAAAAAAAAGTAAAGCAATACTTTGAAAAAAACAAACAAACAAAACAACAAAAAGCCAACAGCAACAAAAAAACCCTACCTGCTTTCTAATTCTGTTAGACCGAACAAGTAAAAATTAGCTTTTAAATATTTTACTTTATGTATAAAGTATATACACCAAAAGTTGAATACATCTTCTTAAGCATGTAATATCTTCCTAGCTTTAGAGTCATGACATTTTGAGTTTGAAAGAAGATTACCCTAGTTATTAATGGGAAAGAGAACAGAACAGACTGAAACTCAGAATATTCATCCTATGTACATGTACAATGAGGACTTAGTTTTTACTATTTCTATGAGCAAGAATGCTTGAACAAACAAAACCATAGTGTGTACATACCATGGCACCATTTTTAGGGCTCCCACACAATGGTTGATTTCTCAGAGAAAATCACAGCTTTTCCCCAAACACTCTGCCGGTTCTATTTAGGAATTGTGAGGTCTGGGATGAGGGCAGGCAGAGCTTACAAAAACCTTGGGGGCTGACTAAAGATGTTTTGGCCTCAGTTATTGCCATGGATCTTTGGAGAGTTTGACAAATCAGGGCAATCACTGAATCTTATATTTGTTCCCCACTTTCCTGTTGTTTTTCAGAGAGGCTCTGGCTAAACATTTGCTGAGGATAAGTTCTCTCCACAAACTTCACAGCCTATACAAACACTGTCAGCTAAGGCCTTGACATTTAAGGAAGGGATGCTGTGTAGCCAACTGACGACATCTAAACCTGCCCTGGGAATTCTACCACACCCCGGAGCCTGGAAAAAAATGTAGCATTTCTCAGGTTGCAGGTGTAAATTTGGTTTATTTTATCAAGCTAAAGCTTAAAACATAGAATCATAGACTCATTTCAGTTGGAAAAGACCCTCAGGATTATCAAGTCCAACCATAACCTAACTTTAGCACTAAACCATGTCCCTAAGAACCTCATCTAAATGCGTTTTAAACACCTCCAGAGATGGTGATTCCACCACTTCCCTGGGCAGACTTTTCCGATGCCTGACAATCCTTTCCATGAAGACTTTTTTCCTAATGTCCAATCTAAACCTCCCCTGGCACAACTTGAGGCCATTTCCTTTTGTTCTATCACTTACTACTTGGGAGAAGAGGCCAACACCCTCCATGCTACAACCTCCTTTCAGGTAGTTGTACAGAGTGATAAGGTCTTACCTCAGCCTACTTTTCTCATGGCTGAACAGCCCCAGTCCCCTCAACTGCTCCTCATAAGACTTGTGCTCCAGGCCCCTCACCAGCTTTGTCACCCTCCTCTTCACTCTCTCTAGTACTTCAATGACCTTCTTATGATGAGGGGCCCAAAACTGAACACAGTATTCAAGGTGCGGTCTCACAAGTGCCGAGTACAGGGGACAATCACTTCTCTAGTCCTGCTGGCCACACTATTCCTGATAAAAGCCAGGATGCTGTTGGCCTTTTTGGCCACCTGGGCACACTGCTGGGTCATATTCAGCTGACTGTCATTCAACACGCCCAGATCACTCTCTGCCAGGTAGCTTTCCAGCCACTCTTCTCTGAGCCTGTAGTGTTGCCTGGGCTTGTTATGACCCAAGTGCAGGACCCGGCATTTGGTCTTGTTAAACTTCATACAGTTGGCCTCAGTCCAACGATCCAGCTGGTCCAGAACCCTCTGTATGGCCATCCTACCCTCCAGCAGATCAACACTCCCACCCAATTTGGTGTCATCTGCAAACTTACTCAATACCTTCATCCAGATCATTGATAAAGAGATTAAACAGAACTGGCCCCAGTACTGAGCCCTGGGAGACACCACTCATGACCGGCTGCCAACTGGATTTGGCTCCATTGACCACAACTCTTTGGGCCTGGCCCTCCAGCCAGTTCTTTATTCATTGCAGAATATACCCATCCAGGCCACGAGCTGCCAACTTCTCCAGGAGAATGCTGTGGGATACAGTGTCAAAGGCCTTACAGAAGTCTGAGTACACAACATTCACAGCCTTTCCCTCATCTACTAGTTGGGTCACCTTGTCATAGAAGGAGATCAGGTTGGTCAAACAGGACCTGCCTTTCATAAACCCATGTTGACTGGACCTGATAATACGGTTCTCTTGAATGTGCCATGTGATATCACTCAGTATCATCTGCTCCATGACCTCACCCAGCACTGAGGTAAGACTGACAGGTCTGTAGTTCCCCAGATCGTCCTTCCGGCCCTTCTTGTAGATGGGTGTCACGTTTGCCAACTTCCAGTCAACCAGGACTTCCCCAGTTAGCTAAGATTGCTGACCGAAAATGGAAAGTGGTTTAGTGATCACCTCCACCAGCTCCCTCAGACCCTTTGGATGGATCCCATCTGACCCAATAGACTTGTGCATGTCCAAGTGGTGTAGCAGGTTTCTAACCATTTCCCCTTGGATTAATGGGGCTTCATTCTGCTCCCCATCCCTTTCTTCTGTCTCAGGGGGCTGGGTACCTGGAGCACAACTGTTCTGACTATTAAAGACTGAGGCAAAGAAGGCATTTAATACCTTAGCCTTTCCCTCATCTTCTGTCACTATATTTCCCTCTGCATCCATCAGGGGATGGAGATTCTCCTTAACCCTCCTCTTGTTGCTAATATATTTATAGAAACATTTCTTATTGCCTTTCACAGCAGTAGCCAGGTTCAGCTCTAGTTCATCTTTGGCCCTCCTATTTTTCTCCCTGCACAACCTCACAGAATTCTTGTATTCCTCTTGAGTGGCCTGCCCCTCCTTCCAAAGGTTATAAATTCTCTTTTTATTCCTATGTTCCAGACACAGCTCTCTATTCAGCCAGGCCGGCCTTCTTCCTTGCTGGCTTGCCTTCCGGCACATGGGGATGGTCTGCTCCTGAACCTCTAAGATTACCTTCTTGAAGAGAGACCAGCCTTCCTGGACTCCTTTGTCCTTCAGGACTGCCTCCCAAGGGACTCTGCCAACCAGCCTTCTGAAGAGGTCAAAGTCTGCCCTTCAGAAGTCCAAAGTGGCAGTTCTGCTGACCACCCTCCTAACTTCTCCAAGGATAGTGAACTCAATCATTTCATGATCACTATACCCAAGGCAATCTCCAACTGACACATTTCCCATGAGTCCTTTTCTGTTAACAAAAAACAGATCCATTGGGGTTCCATCCCTGGTAGGCTCACTAACCAGCTGTGTCAGGAAGTTGTCTTCCATGCACTGAAGGAACCTCCTAGACTGCTTCCTCTCTGCTGCGTTGTATTTCCAGCAGACATCTGGTAGGTTGAAGTCCCCCATAAGAACAAGGGCTAGTGATCAGGAGACTTCTCCCAGCTGCCTGCAAAATATTTCATCTGCCTCTTCATCCTGGTTGGGTGGTCTGTAACAGACCCCAACCAGGATGTCCGCCTTGTTGCCCTTCCCCTTGATTCTCACCCATAGACACTCAACCCTATAATTACCCTCTTCAAATTCCACACAGTCAAAACCTTTCCTAACACACATGGCTACCCCATCTCTTCTCCTTCCTTGCCTATCCCTTCTGAAGAGTTTATAGCCATCCACTGCAGTGCTCCAGTTATGAGAGTCATCGCACCATGTTTCACAGTTTTTCTGCCTCACAAGGGCTTCCAGTTCCTCCTGCTTGTTGCCCATGCTGCGTGCATTTGTATAGATGCACTTCAGCTGAGCCATTGATTCCAGACCAAAGGGCCCCGTTAGCACTACCCTCAGATGCCAGCCTGTCACCCTTGGATGTGTCTCTGCCACACCTGGTTTCCTCCCCCTTCAAAGCTAGTTTGAAGCCCTCTCAATAGTTCCTGCTAACTCCTGCTCCAGGATCTTTTTCCCTTTTGAGACAGGTCCATCCCATTTGTTGCTAGCAGATCAGGTGCTATGTAAGCCGGCCCATGATTTGGAAACTCTGAACACAGTGAGCGGAATACACCACAGGATGCAGCCATGGAGGTCTAGATTATATTTAGCAGTCCATAGCTGACTATGTGTCACGGTTTGATTGCAGGGGGAAAATAAACTGTGGCAGATGCTTTGTTAACCCCCTCTTCTTCCCCCCAGCCCCCTTAGCCCTCCCTCCCCACTAAATACAGGCGACTGGAAGGCAAAGAAGGACAGAGAGAGAGAGAGTTGGAAAAAATTAAAAGTGTTTTACTAATGCTGCTTAATAAAACAGATAAAATAATACAAAATATACAAAACTGATCTTGAAAATCCTGGCAAAGAACTGCTCCGGCAGCAGCAGCAGGCACCCGGAAGTCCTGGGCTGGTCTCTGCAGCAAACTGGAACTGGATTCAGTCTGTCACTAGGCCTCAGTTCACAGGGACAACTCGCAGGGTCCTTCCCAAATGCCGGCCATAATCAAAGAGCGAAAAAAGGGACGAGATCCTTGTGATCTCCCACTTTTATATAAAGTATCACGTGAATGGGATGGAATATTTAATTGGTCAGTTTTAGTCACCTGTTCAGTTCCCTCCTTCTTGCCCCTCTCACTTACGGGACGTGCATCCTTATTAGTGACCTTGCATTCCATTGCTATGTCTACCAAAACATGTATCCTACTTTAGAAAAGTTCAGTTACTAAGAAGACTTTAGCTGAAAGGAAAATTCACTAAAAGAGAAACTTGTCTTGTTTTTAAAAAAAACAGGACACTATGCCTTCCAGCAAGATCATGACACTGGCTACATAAACACAGCACAGGAAGGGTCTCAAGAGCTCTTCTCCCTGCTGAGGCGATTAGGGACAACGCATACTGGGATGCAGACAGAGATGCATGTACAGTCAGAGATCTTGTTCAGGAAGGAGCGCAGAGCCGGGTCAAGCAGAGAGCTGAGCCAGGCTGAGACCCTCTCTTTATTAGCCACTGACAATTAATAGGATTTACAGATAGGGGCCTGGACTAAGATGTTACATGTTTTTCCAGTAATTGTTATTAAAAACACACCACACTCATGTTATCTTTGTTTCAGTTATGTTCCCACTCATTCACAGACCAGGCCCAAGGACATTCACACATCACATACACTTGGGGGCGGTTATCCGGCCTGAGATACCATTCTTGCAAGTCTGGGCTATAACTTTTTATAATTATGAGAAACTCACTTCAAAATAATCTGTCCAAGGCCCTTTATATATTATTATGTTAGTATTATGCCTTTGACCATCCAGATGGTCATGTTAGTGTTGCTCTTCCTTTATCATACAGGTGGCTGGAACCACACATCTTGCTTTCTCACATTTTACTTTCCAACATTTCCCCCTTTTTTGTTTTAAACATCAGGTTCTCAATGAGCACAGTAAGGACCCGGCTTTGTTCTTCTTTGCATTCTGTATCATTCTCCAGATTATTTGAAGGACTACAAGAAAAAACATCACACAAGCATATCCAGTTCCCACAGAAACCCATATATGCAGATTGAGAGCTGAAAATGAAGTTTTAGGATCTAATCACTTTATGCTATTAGATAATGTTAGCCATTTTGTCTTACAGTCCTAATTCTTACAAACTGTGTAATTATTTTGCAGGGTACTGGCTAAATCCTAAATCAGGCCTTGCACATTAGCTAAGACTGTTATTTTACTTCATATCACTCATAAACACCATAATTCAATTTCAGTGGTGTTGAGGGTTAGATTGCGGGGTGACAATAAAACCCTGGCAGATGTATTTTTAGCCTCCTCTCCCCCCCACTTCCCCATTTTGCCCCTCCCTCTCCCCCCTTCCCAGTAAGGACAGGTGATCGGGAGGGAAAGAAGGACAGAGAGAAGAGAGTTGGAAAAATTAAAAAGGTTTTACTAACGCTACTAATAAGAATAGAGAAAATAATACAAAATATACAAAAGCAATCTTGAAAGTCTCAGCAACTGCAGAGCCAGCATCCGAAGTCCTGGATTGGACTCTGCAGCCAACCGGAGCTGGATTCAGTCTCTCACTAGGCCTCAGTTCGCAGGGACAACTAGCAAGGTCCTCTCCTAATGTCGGTCATAAGCAGAAGGGAAAAGGAAAAGAGGGACAAGATCCTCCTGATCTCCCACTTTATATGACGTATTCACGTGAATGGAATGTTATACATAGTTGGTCAGTTTCTTGGTCACCGGTTTCTCGTTGCCCCTCTCACGAGATGTTCATCCGTGCTTATCAATAAGTTTGCATTCCATTGCTAGGTTTACCAAAACATGTATCTGGTTCTCCAGGAAAATGCAGCTAATATGAAGGCTTTAGCTGCCAGGCAAAATTCACTAAAAGAGAAACTTGTTTTTTAACAATACCAGGACAAATGGTATTAGACATATTTAGCACTCCGATAACAGAAAATACACATTCAGATATCAGCTAAGGAGATTATTTAAATACAATATCATAAGAATAATGAGGATCCACAACGTGCATGTAGTCACTCACAAGAAACAAAACTAGAAGCCTTTTACTTCAGGGTACTCACAAGAAATAGTCACTCACTCAAATAAAGAAGTGAGGTGTCATTAATCCCAGGAAGTTTCCTTAGATGGTGTTCCTGTCTAAGGAAAGCACTCCAGTTTACAGACCAGCAGCTCTGAGAAGACCACTCAAAGGGGGTCTTCGGCGTTTCATTGTTTGGCCAGATGTGGCTGTGGGCATTACAACATAATCCAGAAGCTTCTCAGCTAGTCTGGGCACCTCCTTTGTTAAGGACCCTGTCAACTGACTGAAGGTCCCACCCCTCCTGACCCACCAGTTGGTAGAGGTGAATCTGATTGACAACACCTTGGTACCATTCTAGGTGTATATATGTGGGGACAGGCACAGTGGGGCACAGAAGGTACTAAAGAGCCATCAATCTCCTCATTGAAAGCTCCAGATTTCAGGGGAATGTGTACTGCCTCACAATCCAGCCTGTGACCACAGTCATCTGACAAACTACTCTGGAGTGGTGGTGCAGTCACCCCTTGTCTCCAAAGTCAAAAGGGGGCATTCTGTTGGTGAGTTCGAATGCCCACTGTGGATCATCATACCTAATGTGTCATTTATGTGTCATTTTCCTGTTATACATTATCATTACAAATCAACCTACAATAGAACAGAATAATACAAATTACAGCAATTACAGTTATTAACAAATATTGGAGAAAGTTGGTTAGCCATACTAATAAGGAAAACAAATGCATTGAAATTTTTTTCACCAGTTAGTCCCTAGTCCAAATAATGTAAATCTGTATCATTCTGATATGCTAGTGACTCTTCCTTTGGTCTCTTCTGTTTCTTTGTTGCCCTCTGCTGCAGGGACAGATGCTGCATCTTTGGTACTGAGTCCTGCATCATGTTTGTCCAACTCATAGAAAGGTTTAACATAGTTCGCAGGAAACCACTTTGGTCCTGTTGGAAGAAGAACACAAGCATACCCCCTCCCCCAGGTGATTAGTTCTACAGGCCCTTGCCACTGACTGTTGTGCAGGGGATCCCGGTATAAAACCTTTGGTCTCTGAGACAGTGAATCTGGAACACGGAAATGTTTTTCCACTGCTGTGATAGAGGAGGGAGGCACTGTACAAATCAAAAAATTTAAAGCATATATTGCATTGTCTAATTGTTCCTGAGGCATCATATTCCCCCTTTTTGGTTTTAATAACATCTGTTTCAGTGTGGAATGTACTCGTTCAATGACAGTCTGTCCAGTGGGAGAATGTGAAATACCTGTGACATGCGAAATACCCCATTGCTGTAAAAAATATTGCGTGGATCTAGCAGTGTATCCAGGACCGTTGTCAGTTTTAATCTGTTGTGGCACTCCCAGCATAGCAAAATAGTGGGTCCAGTGACACTGAACATCTCTGCTTTACTCACTTGTATGCGCAGATGCACAAAGCATACCTGAAACATATACATATTTCAAACGGCCAAAGGATGAAACGTGTAACATCAGACTGCCAAATGTCATTAGCTGAGAGTCCGTGAGGGATAACTCCAAGGGAGGGCGAGCTTGTAATCACGCCTTGACATTCCGGGCAAGAGCGCACTATGTCTCTCACTTGCTCGAGAGTGAGACCAAACATCTTTTTTAAGGCAGCAGCATTCTGATGGAAGAAAGCATGTGAAACCCTGGCAGACTGGAAACAGCCTGTAGCTACAGTATAAGAATCTGCAACTGTGGAGGGGTTTCTGTTAGACGGAGATTGATTACTGAACTAGCCAGGCCTAAAGGAATTTCAAGGTCAACTTGGAAAGCTGAAAACAGGACCTGCTGTGGGAGAGAATCAGTTCTACAATAACAAGGCCTCAACATGACGTAAATCAATGGACCTATCAGCAGTGAGACTTCGGTGCGTGGACAGCTCGTGAACATAGATGCTTGGAGCGTGGACGCGCGATCAGAGAATAGTTGCATATATAAGGAGGCTTGTTTCTGTAACAAATGGCTTTGCGTGATTCACATTGAATCGGAATGCTGAGTCCGTTATCACTCCAACCAATGGTGACCCTGACATGATACTCTGAACGGCGTATCAGTACGATTGGGGAAAAGCCTGGAGTGGCCCAGCTGGAGGCGGATCAGCTGGACTGAGAACCGGGTGGAGGCGTATGGACGTTCCGCAGACAATTTTGTCGAAGAAATCACCGGAAAAGGTGAGCAGCTGGGGCAGGAGGAGGGAAGAGTGAAGCTCCTCCTGATATTTTCTCTGTGAGAGAACTTAAATATGAAGAAAGTAACATACGTAGACTGTTAGTTTGGTGTAGAACTAACGGCTACCTGGCAGAAACCAAGAAGGCTTTTAAACTTGAACTTTGGGACGATATAGGGCAGAAATTATGGGATATGGTCAGCAATGGAGATAAAGAAGCTAAATCATTAGTAACTACATGGAAGCTTATAATTACCACCTTAAAAGATCTTAAGCCTGAATGCTCTGTTGCTGCTGGAATTTTTGTAGCGTTCCAGCCTGATAAGAATCCTGAAAATCGCTGTGAAGTTTACCCAGTTTGTGTCTTTGATACCTTCCCTACTCCAGCCCCTGCTGTGCCTTCAGCACCCCCGAGGGTTCAGCAGTCCGGGGCAGGGGGAGGAAAAATGCCGAGCGGGTGTCCTGCTACACTATTACCCAACTCTGATGAGAATAGCAAGGATTGGAGTCACACAACTTGCCTAAAGAACCTGTGAAAGCTGAGAATGCTAAACTCATAAACAAGTGTACTATCAGTCCTTTTACCAATTTGTATCCGCCTTTACCAGCTTTTAACCCTCCAGCTTCCATGAGAGAGCAGAAGGAGTCGCCGGATAAGAACTGGGCAAAAGAACTGCGTGAAGGATTAGATCAGCTAACAGTGAGTGAATCCAGTAGTCGGCAATGTGATGATGCTGTTCACGACGGGAAAGGGGATGCACCTGGGGACTCAGGTTATACTAATAATTATGATGCTAGAAACTATTGGCGAGAATGTGCACTGTTCTGAACGCCCCTGTTACTAATGTTTCTCCAGCACCATTCTAGTCCACATTATCTGATGACTTGGATGAGAATGGGGGTTTGCAGCATTTTCTTCAAAAGTTAACAGGAAAAGGAGTATGTGTACATGTTGCCCTGTGATCAGATAAAAACCATGAAAGACTCAAGCAAAATTAGACCTATGCAATGTAACAGCTATAGATCATTTAGGTCAGAAAGATGGGGATCCGTTGAAAGCGGCGGGTATCCCCCAGCTCTTGGAAGAGACACTAATTGGCGCACCGCAATTACAGGTGTGATTAGTTTCTGAAATCCTGAGGCAGTCAGCAGACCTTGCTTATTAAGCTATGATAAAGATGCCTGAAACCAACAAAGCAGCCAAATCATTTCCAACTATTAATCAGGGTCCCAATGAGAATTACATGCAATTTATTGACCATCTTCAAGAGACCATCAATAAGCAGGTTGAAAACTTAGAAGTTAAGGAAGCACTGGTGTTGAAATTAGCAGTAGAGAATGCTAATGTTTGCTATCAGCATGTTATTTGCGAGTTTTACAGTACATATTATGTGCTCCTGTGTATTGCCTCTCTGAAAATCAAGCAGCTTGTCAGGAATGTGAGTTAATTGTTTTACTAGTTGTTTTTAAGTGCGCCACAAAACCTTCTCCCCGCTTTTCCCACTCATGCTGCAAGCAGCCCTCTGCTTCCCCCCTCACTCCTCTTCTCAAGGTTTTTACTTGCAAGATGGGATCAGGAATGATCGTTTTCAGTTGTGTTCCTAAGAAATCAGTATTGGGAGGTGTTTTAAAACATAGGAAAGCACTCTGACAATAAATCATTAAATCTTTTCAGACAGTTTTACAGGCAGGGCGATTTGAACTTCAACAAGCTGAGAGAGACTTAACTGATAACACACAGGTCAGAAAACTTGTTAAAGTCTGCAAGATGCTTTCCTTATTAACCTGTTTTCTTTGTGGGTATCTGTTTAAGCATGTTGCAATTTTAGTAGGTCTTTGTTATATTGTACTATAAGTTCACAGTCTGTTAAATCATGAGAATCCATGGACTCAAAAAGTGCGTTTTGTGATAATACAGAAGATCGTGAGTCATTTAGTTCATTACTGCGTGAATGTGATGGTAAAATTTTGAGTGTAGTAGCTGTTATTTCTCTTTCTAGCACGCTAGCTTTATTTCGGTATCCAGACTTGCGCAACTCTGTGATAGGCTCTGTCTCATCTCAATGTGCTGGATTTGGCTCTTTTGTATGCACACCAAGTAAAGAATCCTGATTTTGGGATAACAGTTGTAGCGCACCAGATGAGACACTAATAAAAGCCTTGCCCGATCCAGCTTGCTGCGGCAGCGGGGGTGCAGGTGCCGATGGGGCTCCAGCGCGCACTGACCTGTTTTGTCAGGGAGACCCAGTGGTGCCTCCACCTGGCTGAGCAGTAAGCAGTTCAAAGGTGCAATGCAAAAATTGAGAGATTGTCTTAAATTAGTGTAACTGTGATCCACCTGCATATTTGAACTTGGTATTTGGTTTTCATATCTGAGCTCAGTATTTTAATTTGCATATTTGTATTTGGTACCAAACAAATTTTGTTTGGGGAGATAATTACAAAATGGGAACCCGTTCCACTGCTAAAATGTCACTGCTGAAATTCCAAATTGCTCCCCCTTAGGATGCATCCTTGCGCATTAGAGTAATTGCTTATATTGTCATCTAGTAATTTTGAGACCAGAAAATAATTTAAAATGTTAAACTCTGCTTTGCACTGAAAAAAAAAAAAAAAGAAACAAACAAACACCTAAATGCTATGAGGGATGTGAACTTGGTATTTTATGAAGTTGTATTTAAAAGTTGCTGGAATGTGAACTGATTTGGATCTAGGAAAATGGAATAATGGATTGATGTTTAATATACTGTATTTGACATCTGTAAATTGTGGAAGGTAAATGGGGCTGAGGAATGTAACAACTGTTGAGCTAATTGGAATGGTATATAAAACTCAGCTCATTGTAACCGAGGAGTTTGCCAGAGCCTCCCACTTCGTACCAGCAGTTACGCCAGCTGCGTGGCCTTGGCTATATCTGAACTGCAGCAAGAAGAGAAAGAAGAAAAAAAAAATGGAAAAACCTGGTTGCCCGCTGCTAAGTGGAGAAAGGGGGGCTTTATTCCCCCTGCTCTGTCTTTTTTTTTCCTGGAGTATTGTCATCCATCCTTGTTGTGGCACTGTGTTGCTTTCTCAGCTTTGAATCAGGGGTTGCTGGTGATGTTTCTTTTTCCTTCTGTCTTGTTCCTAGGTTTTGGCACATCTGGGGAAAGAGCTCATAATTTTACCTCCTTGCTGAAGTCAGTCTTTTCATACTGGTCAGCTTTTGGAGGTCAGAGTGCTCAATGCTTCTCTGGGTCAGACTGGTACTGATTTGGGTGTGGAGTGCAGCCAGGTTGGTTTAATGTGGAGTTCGAACCGATCTGTTTTCATGCTGGGCTGGATGTCTTGTCATCCCAGATGGGGGCGAGAGGGAGGTTTTATTCTCCCTCCAAGCAATGCTATTGCTAGAGAACTGTAATACTGCATCAAGGAGTCTGAGGGATGAAATTTAAAGGCATTGCCAGTGGGTCCATAGTTCTAATGAAGCTGGGAAATTAAACAAATTTTTTTTTTTTTTAATACACTTATTCTGTGGTAACTGGTTGTAAGAGACTTCTTAGTAAATTCACCATGCTAGTTTTTGAGATCATGGAAGAGAATGAAAGAGAGGCTGTTTTTTGAAATCAATAGAATGCCAAATTTGGAACAAAGTTTTAATACATGAATTCTTGTATTTGCCATAAAGCTCTATACCTCTCTTGGGTCAGGATTTGTTAAGTAAATTGTAAGCTCAAATAACGTTTTCTGAGAACTCTGTTTAGTTGCATGTCCCACAAGAAGCTGCTTGTATGGCGCAGATCTGCTTGCTGCAAGTGAGAAATCTCCAAGGAAATTTCAAATGCTGTATTTCCACTAGTATTAACAGCCAATGTTTCGATAAAGCAAATACTACACTGATAGATCTGAAACAGGACTTCGATCCGGTAAGGGAAAACAATATCCAATAAAGATGACAGCCAAAATGGAGTTAGAAACTTTGAGGAATAAATTTATGAAAACCTTACAGGCTGACTGCATTCGATTGGACTTGCAGATTTGTCTATTTATAGCTACAACATAGAAACAACCTGTGGCTAGTATGAGACAGTATGATGAGATTGCTAACAGGCTGATATATCAATTGTCACTCTGATCAAGAAAATGCAGGGAATGAATTTAAGTCTTAATAGGCCATGATCCTTTTGTCATATATGTACCAGTTGTGAAATATAATTATGATTTTTTTTTTATTTGTAATCTATGTCTTTGTAAATTGCACTAGCTGATTTTCTTAACAGCACGGCTTTTGGCATGCATAAATGTAAATTTTTGCAGAACCTGCAAGTCTTTAACATCAGGTCATAGGCCATATTTGTATTTGGTCTGATCCTACATACTTGCACAGTTTTTGTTGATGGTTCTGGGAAGTCTCATAAAGCTGTAGTAGTTTGGTGTGAAGATAACGATTGGCATCATTCTGTAAAAACTATTGAAGGTTCAACCCAATTAGCAGAACTTGGCACAGCTTTACATTACTTAGAGCTTTTTAAGGAGGAACCTCTAAATTTGATTTGTGATTTTGAGTACGTAGTCAAGATGCAATGCACGTATGTGATTCCAAACTTTCTTTCTTTGTTGGTTTTAAAAAAAAGGGGGGGAAAGTAGGGGAAACACCACAAAACCAGTTGTCAAAACCATTGTATGTGATGAAATACTTTGCAAGTATGACCCAAAACCGTGCTAAATCAGAAAGAACCTACATTAGTTATGGTCAAATCACTAGTCAGTGGAAAAAGCCACATCAATTGATAACCTGGGGAAAAGGTTATGTTTGTGTCATTACAGGCCAAGAACTGAAGTGGATTCCCACGAAATGGGTCAAGCCATGGCTGAACAAAGACAACAAAGATTCAGTGGATGCAGCTGGACAGGAGGGAGATAAGTT
This sequence comes from Patagioenas fasciata, assembly GCF_037038585.1. Classification (NCBI taxonomy): domain Eukaryota; kingdom Metazoa; phylum Chordata; class Aves; order Columbiformes; family Columbidae; genus Patagioenas; species Patagioenas fasciata. The sequence continues at coordinate 42,109,131 of NC_092559.1, forward strand.
GTGAGGACTGTTTCAGATGTAAACCATGGATCCTAATTCAGTGTTATAGATGCTCACAGACCTGGTGGTCTAGAAGCCTATTAGCAAGCAGGTGCTGTACCTTCTGTGGAGAATGGCAATTTGAACAATCAGCAGGAGAGCCAAAAGGGTGATATTATACTTAAATAGTCAATGCAAAAATGAGGTAAAATTATGAGACATTCCTACAAAATCCACAAAACACGCAGTTACAAATATTCTACTTTTAACATTAGGATTAGGGACAGTCAGCATGGCTTTACCAAGGGTAAGTCATGCTTGACCAACCTCATAGCCTTTTATGAGAATGTAACAAGGTGGATGGATGATGGCAGAGCGGTGGATGTGGTCTACCTTGACTTCAGTAAAGCCTTTGACACAGTCCCTCACAGCATCCTCACAGCTAAATTGAGGAGGTGTGGTCTAGACAATAGAGTAGTGAGGTGGGTTGGAAACCGGCTTAAAGAGAGAAGCCAGAGAGTGGTGGTCAATGGTGCGGAGTCCAGTTGGAGGCCAGTATCTAGTGGAGTGCCTCAGGGGTCAGTACTGGGGCCAATATTATTCAATATATTCATTAATTATTTAGACGAGGGAATTGAGTGTACTATCAGCAAGTTTGCTGATGACACTAAACTGGGAGGAGTGGCTGACACGCCAAAAGGCTGTGCTGCCATCCAGCGGGACCTGGACAGGCTGGAGAGTTGGGCGGGGGATAACCTGATGGAATTTAACAAGGGAAAGTGTAGAGTCCTGCATCTGGGCAGGAACAATCCCAAGTTCCAGTATAGGTTGGGGAATGACCTATTAGAGAGCAGTGTAGGGGAAAGGGACCTGGGGGTCCTGGTGGACAACAGGATGACCATGAGCCAGCACTGTGCCCTTGTGGCCAGGAAGGCTAATGGCATCCTTGGGTGTATTACAAGGGGGGTGGTCAGTAGATCGAGAGAGGTCCTCCTTCCCCTCTACTCCACCCTGTTGAGACCCCATCTGGAATATTGTGTCCAGTTCTGGGCCCCTCAGTTCAAGAAGGACAGGGAACTGCTGGAGAGGGTCCAGCGTAGGGCTACAAAGATGATTAAGGGAGTGGAGCACCTCCCTTATGAAGAAAGGCTGAGGGAGTTGGGTCTCTTTAGTTTGGAGAAGAGGAGACTGAGGGGTGACCTTATTAATGTTTATAAATATATAAAGGGTGAGTGCCACGAGGATGGAGCCAGGCTCTTCTCAGTGGCAAACAATGATAGGACAAGGGGCAATGGGATCAAGCTGGAACACAAGCGGTTCCACTTAAATTTGAGAAAGAACTTCTTCTCAGTGAGGGTAACAGAGCACTGGAACAGGCTGCCCAGGGAGGTTGTGGAGTCTCCTTCCCTGGAGACATTCAAAGCCCGCCTGGAGACATTCCTGTGCGACCTCACCTAGGCGTTCCTGCTCCAGCAGGGCGATTGGACTAGATGATCTTTTGAGGTCCCTTCCAATCCCAAACATACTGTGATACTGTGATACTGTGATACTGTGATTATGGTTGTGTTGTATTAACTTGTTTGATTGTTCTGAATCTATTAATAAGTGGTTTAGGCAAACTAGAACAGTACATTAATAAGATTGCCATGGTAAAGTTAAGGTTTGACATTGTCCTGGTTTTGTTAAAAAACAAGTTTCTCTTTTAGTGAATTTTTGCCTGTCAGCTAAAGCCTTCACGTTAGCTGCATTTTCCTGGAGAACCCAACACATGTTTTGGTTAAACCTAGCAATGGAATGCAAACTTATTGATAAGCACGGATGGACATCTCGCGAGAGGGACAACGAGAAACTGATGTCCGAGAGACTGACCAACGGTGTATAACATTCCATTCACGTGAATACTTCATATAAAAGTGGGAGATCACGAGGATCTCGTCCCTTTTTGCCTTTTTCCCTTTTTTTTCCTCATGGCTGACATTAGGAGAGGACCTTGCTGGTCATCCCTGCGAACTGACGCCTAGTGAGAGACTGAATCCAGCTCCGGTTGGCTACAGAGTCTAATCCAGGACTTTGGGTGCTGGCTCTGCAGTTGCTGAGACTTTCAAGATTGGTTTTGTATATTTTGTATTATTTTCTCTATTCTTATCAGTAGCGTTAGTAAAACATCTTTAACTTTTCCAACTCTCTTCTCTCTGTCCTTCTTTCCCTCCCGATCGCCTGTCCTGAGTGGGAAGGGGGGAGAGGGAGGGGCAAAAGGGGGAAGTGGGGGGGAGAGGAGGTTAACAATACATCTGCCAGGGTTTGATTGTCACCCCGCAATCTTAACCCTCGACAGATAATTGGCGCCCAACGTGGGGCAAGAGAAAGGGGTAAATTTGGAGATTTTTGGCTTTTCTACTGCTCTGACATACCTTTCAATTTTCTTGGCACGGTGCCAACTCATAGAGTTGTGATACTCGCGCGTCTGTTTGCTTCAGATATTATTTAGTGGTATTAAGGCAAAGTGAATTACATTGATTTAAAGATGTTATGGCAAAAGTTGTATCAGTTATTTTCTACATTGTGCTCGCTGATCCCATATCTGTGTTGGTGTTTCTTTCTGAATCGAAGTATTCATTATATAACAACAAGAAACTGGACAGCGGTCATGATGATTCTGTGTGGTTTGGCATTGGTTTATTTCATTATACTGCAGCTGCTAATGAATTTCTACTCGATTTTGCTTTACCTTGAAAAACCTCCAGGAGAGATTAAAGAGCAGAATGGCTCTATATTTGCTAATTGGTCAAGCGAATCTTTAGAAAGGCTGACTAACAATACTTTTGTGATTTCACTAGGACAGTTTGCAAATGTTTTAGAGAACTTTGAATATCCTTGGAGCTTTGATAGAACTGTGATGGTGTTATCTGGTTTGCTGAATGTGTGTCAGTTTGTGTTACTGTTAAGAGAAATGAGGTTCAATAGGAGGTTTGCGTCTCTTCTTAGTCCTGAGATTTGCAGTGCGTCTTCGGAAGCTTTAGCAAAAAGCACTCCTAGCCGCTCGAGAAAAGGCAAAACAGCCAAAGCTGCTGCTGCAGCCACTGCCCCCCCAGCCGCGGCTTCACAGGCTGAAGATACAGCTCCTCCGCAGAGCTCCTCTGCCAAGGTCGCTGCAGATAACGTTACTTCTCCAGCCTCAAAGGCTAACAAGGCAGCCCCCACGTCTTGACACACTGGGCACTGTTGCTGCTGTAACCACAGCAAACACTGTGACAGTCATTCAGACTCTGAAAATGAATCAAATGATGGTGAACCCATATCAGCATCAGTTGCTGGTTGTAAGAAAGTCACTAGAAAGACTACCCGTGCAGCAGGTGATGGCACAGGGCCAACATCAACCCAAGAGGCATCATCATCAGGACAGGGTGGAGATGAAGTGACCACCACTCGGTCCTTTTCTCCAGGTGAGCTGAGAGATCTGCGAAAAGACTTTAGTCGTCGTGAAGGCGAGAATATTTTAACCTGGCTGCTGCGATGCTGGGACAATGGGGCAGAAACAATTGAATTAGAAGGTGGTGAAGCCAGGCAGCTGGGATCTCTGTCAAAAGATTCCACCATTGATAGGGCAATTTCAAGAGAGTCTAATGCCGCTACTCTCTGGACCCGACTCCTGGCAGCTATGAAAGTCAGATTTCCCTACAAGGAAGATTGTATATCCAAGTTAGGGAAATGGAATACTATGGAGAGAGGTATCCAGTTCCTGAGAGAATTAGCTGTGTGAGAGATCATCTATCTAGGACCAAACAGCCAAGAGGGGACAGACCCAGATAGAATCAATTGTACAAAATCTATGTGGCGCAGATTTGTACAAAGTGCACCACCTGCATATGCTAAGTCATTGGCAGGAATGGTCTGGTCAGCTAGAGGTATACAAGAAATTAATGAAGTGATTGAGCAGCTCCGGTACTTTGAGGACAGCCTTGCTGGTTCTCTACGGGCTTGTGTATCCGCTGTGGAGAAACTGTGTGAAAAATCTGATGACCGGTTTGAAAAGCTGTTGCAAGAAATCAAAGAGCTCAGAGAAGACTCGTACCGTTCACGACCTGCACAAACCTATGTTTCAGCTGTTAGGAGAAGGTGTTTCCAATCTCGAGAGAGAGGGCAGAGACAGCCCACAAAAAGAGGTTCACTGTGGTTCTTCCTACATGAGCAGGGAGAAAACATGAATAAGTGGCATGGAAGGCCTACCTCAGAACTTCAGGAACGAGTACGTGAGATAAAAGGAAAAACTCCTAGGAAGGTGGCTGCTCCAGTTTACAAAAGGAGCAGAAGAGATTCTGATGCTCTTGAAGGAACCTCTAATTCACACCCAGAGACTGTGCAAAACAGGAATTAGAGGTGCCCTGCCTCCAACCAGGTGGAGGAAAGGGATAACAGAGTTTATTGGACTGTACAAATACTATGGCCTGGTACAACACAACCCCAGGAGTACAAAGCTTTAGTGGACACTGGTGCTCAGTGCACAATAATTCCTTCTAATTATAAAGGGACGCAATCCATCAATATTGTTGGAGTGACTGGGGGATCCCAGGAGCTGACTGTTGTAGAGGCTGAAATGAGCCTAACTGGAAAAAACTGGCAAAAGCATCCCATTGTGACTGGTCCAGATGCTCCGTGCATCCTTGGTATAGACTACCTCAGGAGAGGGTATTTTAAGGACCCAAAAGGGTATAGGTGGGCATTTGGTATAGCAGCTGTGGACACTGAGAAAATTGAACAGCTGTCTGATTTGCCTGGTCTTTCAGATGACCCTTCTGTTGTAGGACTGCTGATGGTTGACGATCAGCAGGTGCCAATTGCTACCACGACGGTGCATCGCCGGCAATATCGCACCAATCGAGACTCTTTGATTCCTATCCAGAAGCTGATCCGTCAATTGGAAAGCCAGGGTGTGATCAGTAAGACTCGCTCACCTTTTAACAGCCCAATCTGGCCAGTGCGTAAGTCTAGTGACGAGTGGAGACTAACTGTAGACTGTCGTGGCCTGAATGAAGTTACACCACCACTGAGTGCTGCTGTGCCTGACATGCTAGAACTGCAATTTGAACTGGAGTCAAAGGCAGCCAAGTGGTATGCTACAATTGACATTGCTAATGCATTTTTCTCTATTCCTGTAGCAGCAGAGTGCAGGGCGCAGTTTGCTTTCACCTGGAGGGGCATCCAGTATACATGGAATCGCTTGCCCCAGGGGTGGAAACACAGTCCTATCATCTACCATGGACTGATCCAGACCACGCTGGAGCAAGGTGAAGCTCCAGAACACTTGCAATATATTGATGACATCATCGTATGGGGCGACACAGCGAAAGAAGTCTTCGAGAAAGGTGAGAGAATAATTCATATTCTTTTGGATGCTGGTTTTGCCATAAAACGGAGCAAGGTCAAGGGACCTGCACGAGAGATCCAGTTTTTAGGAATAAAATGGCAAGATGGCCGTCGTCAGATCCCAATGGATGTGATCAACAAAATTGCAGCAATGTCTCCACCTACTCATAAAAAGGAGACACAGACTTTCTTGGGCGTTGTAGGTTTTTGGAGAATGCATATTCCTGACTACAGCCACATTGTGAGTGACTCGTAAAAAGAAGCAATTCGAGTGGGGCCCTGAACAACGACAAGCCTTTGAACAAATTAAGCGTGAGATAACTCATGCGGTGGCCCTTGGACCAGTCCGAACTGGACTAGATGTTAAAAATGTGCTCTACACCGCAGCCGGAGATAATGGACTTACCTGTAGCCTCTGGCAGAAAGCACCAGGAGAAACCCGAGGTCGACCCTTAGGTTTTTGGAGTCGAGGATACAAAGGATCTGAGGCCAACTATACTCCAACTGAAAAGGAGATACTAGCAGCATATGAAGGAGTTTGAGCTGCTTCAGAAGTGATCGGCACTGAAGCACAGCTCCTCCTGGCACCTCGACTGCCGGTGCTGAGCTGGATGTTCAAAGGGACGGTTCCCTCTCCACATCATGCAACCGAAGTTACGTGGAGTAAATGGATTGCACTGATCACGCAACGAGCTCGAATTGGAAGTCCCAACCGTCCAGGGATATTAGAAGTTATTACAGACTGGCCAGAAAGTAAAGACTTTGGGATGTCTCCAGATGAGGAGGAAGTAAAACGTGCTGAAGAAGCACCACCGTATAATACGCTTTCAGAGACTGATAAGCAGTATGCACTGTTCACAGATGGATCCTGTCGTCTTGTAGGAAAACATCGAAGGTGGAAAGCTGCTGTGTGGAGTCCCACACGACAAGTTACAGAAGCCACTGAAGGACAAGGTGAATCCAGTCAGTTTGCAGAAGTGAAAGCCATCCAGCTGGCTTTGGACATTGCTGAACGAGAGAAGTGGCCAATACTTTATACTGACTCACGGATGGTAGCAAATGCCTTGTGGGGGTGGCTACAGCAATGGAAGAAAAGCAACTGGCAGCGCAGAGGTAAACCCATTTGGGCTGCCACACTGTGGCAAGACATTGCTGCTCAGCTAGAGAGCCTGCCTGTGAAAGTTCGGCATGTAGATGCTCATGTACCTAAACGTCGAGCCACCGAGGAACATCTAAACAACCAACAAGTGGATCAAGCTGCTAAGATTAAAGTAGCTGAGGTGGACTTGGACTGGCAACATAAAGGTGAACTTTTCCTAGCTCGGGGGGCCCATGATGCTTCAGGGCATCAAGGTAGAGATGCAACATACAAATGGGCTCGTGATCGAGGGGTGGATTTAACTATGGACACTATTTCACAGGTTATTCATGAATGTGAAACTTGCGTCGAAATCAAACAAGCGAAACGGTTAAAGCCTGTATGGTATGGGGGGCGATGGTTAAAGTATAAGTATGGAGAAGCTTGGCAGATTGATTATATTACACTTCCACAAACACGTCAAGGTAAGCGTTATGTACTTACAATGGTGGAAGCAACCACTGGATGGTTGGAAACATATGCCGTACCTCATGCTACAGCCCGACATATAGCTTATAAGTTTTGGAATAAGTGGGTATTTGTTTGATCTTAATTACATTATATGTAATTGTAATTATGTTGTTAATCACGTGTTCTATGTTGCAGTATATTTCAAAGACGATTCAGCATGCTGTTTAAGGGGTCTGACTAATTCAAGAACAAAAAGGGGGAATTGTGGAGTGGTTTTGTTAGATGGAGATATGTTGTTGAATTAGTCAGGTCCAAAGGAATCTCAAGGCCACTTCGAGAAGCTGAGAACAGAATCTGCTGTGAGAAAGAGGGGCGTTTCTTCATTAACAGGGCCTCAGCATGGCGTGAGTCGTCGGACCTATCATCGGTGGGGTTCCAGCGTGTGGACTGCCCATGATACTCATTTAGCGAATCCATGCTTGGAGCGTGGATGCGTGATTAGAGAATAGTTGCGTATATAAGGAGGCTTGTTTCTGTAATAAATGGCTTTGCGTGATTCACATTGAATCAGAATGCTGAGTCCTTTATCGCTCCAACACCAAAAGAATTTTGTTTGGGGGAGATAATTAAAAAATGGGAAACGGTTCCATTGCTAAAATACCACCTTTCTCCCCCTTAGGATGCATCCTTATACATTAGAGTAATTGCTCTTATTGTTATCTAATAATTTTGAGATGAGAAAATAACTGAAGTTGTTAAACTCTGATTCGCATTGAATTTATGTGTTTGTTGGAGGTATGGGAACTAAAACTAAATGCAATGATAGATGTGAATTTGGAAGAGGTTGTATTTAAAAGTTGCTAGAATATGAACTGATTTGGATTTAGGAAAATGGAATAATGGATTGATGTTTAATATGCTGGTTTTTGACATATGTAAATTTTTAAAGGTAAATGGAGCTAAGGAATGTAACTATTGCTGAGCTACTTGGAATTGCGTAAGAAGTGTATTATGGTTGTAATGAAATGGTAAAACAAAAAAGCAAAATATCCCAGGCCTGTATTTGAACATAAATGTCAGGCCTGTGTCAAGCTGCAAGATAAACTCAGCTCATTGTAACTGAGGAGTTTGCCAAAGCCTCCTACTTCATACCAGTGATTATGCTAGCTGCATGGCCTTCGCCATATCTAAACCGTAGCAAGAAGAGAAAGGAAAAAAAAAAAGGAAAAACCTGGCTGCCCGCTTTCAGGGCTGTGAAAGGGAGGTTTTCTGTCCCCCCCACTGCAGTGATGTTGTAATACTGAATAGAGCAGTCTGGAGGGTGAAGTTTAAAGGCATCCTTAGCAGATCCACAGTTCTAATGAAACTGGGAAATTAAACTAAAAAAAAAATATTTTTTTTTTTTTAACAGACTTATTCTGTGGTAACTTGTTGTGAAAGACTTCTTAGTAAATTCACTGTGATAGTCTTTGAGATCATGGGAGAGAATGAAAGAAAGGCCATTTTTTGAGACAAATGGAATGTCAAATTTGGAACAAAGTTTTACCATATGAATTCTTGTACTTGACAGAAAGCCCTATACCTCTCTTGGGTCAAGGTTTGTTAAGTAATTGTAACCTCAAATAACGTTTTCTGAGAATTCTGTTTAGTTGCATGTCCTACAAGAAGCTGCTTGGATGGTGCAGATCTGCTTGCTTCAAGTGAGAAAGCTCCAAGGAAATTTTGAATGCTGTATTTCCACTAGTATTAACAGCCAATGTTTCGATAAATCAAACACTACACTGATAGAACTGAAACAGGACTTCGATCCGGTAAGGGAAAACAATATCCAATAAATATGACAGCCAAAATGGAGTTAGAAACTTCGATGAATAAATTTATGACAGCCTTACAAGCTAACTACATTCGATTGGACTTGCGATTTGTCTATTTATAGCTACAACATAGAAACAACTTGTGGCTATTGTGGGACAGTATAATGAGAATGCAAACAGACAGATATACTTGGAATGGATTTTTTTGCCCAATTCTTTTCGTAAAACTATTACTGCGCCCCTGGAATTGATTGTTACTCTGATCAAAAAAGGCAGAGAACGGATTCAGGCTTTAGTAGGTCGCGATCTGTCTGTCATATAAGTACCTTTTGTGAAAGCAGATTTTGATTTTTTTATTCACAATCTCTGTCCTTGCAAATTGCACTAGCTGATTTTCTTAACAGCATAGCTTTTGGCATGCCTAAATGTAAATTGCTTCAAAATCTGCATGTCTTTGATATCAGACCATAGACCGTACTTGTATTCGGTCTTATTCAAAATGCTCACACAGTTTTTGTTGATGGTTGTTGATGAACCAAATTTAGAGGTTCCTCCCTAAAAAACTCTAAGGCATGCAAAACTGTGCCAAGTTCCACTAATTGGGTTGAACCTTCAACAATTTTAACAAAATGATGCCAATTGTTATCTTCACACCAGACCACTACAGCTTTATGAGACTTTCCTGAACCATCAATAAAAACTGTGCAAGTATGTAGGATCAGACCAAATACAAGTATGGCCTATGACCTGATGTTAAAGACTTGCAGGTTCTGCAGAAATTTACATTTATGCGTGCCAAAAGTTGTGCTATTAAGAAAATCAGCTAGTGCAAATTACAAGGATATAGATTGCAGATAAAAAAATATCAGAATTAATTTGACAAATGGTACATATATGACAAAAGGATCATGGCCTATTAAGACTTAAATTCATTCCCTGCATTTTCTTGATCAGAGTAACAGTTGGTATATCAGTCTAGTAGCATTCTCATCATACTGTCCAACCATAGCCACAGGTTATTTCTATGTTGTAGCTTTCCTGGTTGATCTGTTTTTGCTGGTTTCCACATCTTTACAAGCAGCTGTAAATTGGGGAGGGGCAAACCATCCATCAGTTCTCGGGGAATACCTTTATCCAGACCTAATTTCCAACACTGATGCCTTTAACCTACCCCTGTAAAATTCTTAGATCGGGGGCAAGGGAATTTTGCCTCTACTTCAGTTCGGCACACTGCTACTTGAGACTTAACGTCTTTACCGACGAACCCCATACGCTGGCCATAATTAATCAACTCCCGTGCAATCTCTCCCCAAGAGAGACCCGGTCCAGCCTGAGGCCCCCCTGCTGTGGTGGCTCTCAGACGATCTTGGATTTGTATGGCATAGACTTTTAACGAGTCAGGTAACCCTCTAATTAAGGGGGTCATCCTGTCAGGGTCAGCAAACAGCAACATTGGAGAGGGCTGGTGAGGAACCAAATGCCTATCATGCATCAGCTGAAGACAAGCTGCTTTCTGAATGCTCTCAGTAAGCTGGCTTACCCCAGAGGTAGGAATAGCAAGTGGGTCTCCCCTCTCCAAAGGGTCTAAACCACCGGCCCAATACACAGCTCTCTGGGTCAGGGACCAAGGCTCCCTGTCATCTTCTACTGTTAGAAATACGCCAGGACCCCAATATCCTCGAGATTCTTCCTCAGAAAGCCTTATTCTGCCACCACCAGTCAGAGAAACTCTCCACACGTATTCCGTCTCAGTCTCCGTAGCCAGCCTGCTATATTTTTCCTGTAACTTTACTAGCTCAGTGACTGTATACGGTATTTCTTTAGTGACAATGGTGGGCTCGGCTTCCCCACCGTCATGTACAATTTCAGTTTTAACAAGTGGCCGAAGCTTGGGAGTAGGATCGCATTTTGACACAACCTCCAATTCTCTCCACGGGTAAAGAGGAGCTACATCCCTTGCTGTAAGAGAAGTTTCTTTTACTGGGTTGGAAAACCCCGGATCACTTTCCAAATCTTCATAATTAGCCAATTTCAAGCTTATCTGCCTTTCTCTTGAAAAGGCATCTCGTTAATTGTTCTGCAAATTTTCTATGATTCGTTTGTTATCAGCCAACTCTTTTTCTGCTTGTTGCCACTTAGAACACTCTACTGCCAATTCTGTCTGCAATGACTTAATCACCGCCTGGTCAGTTTCTTTATCTTTCTGACCAGCTATCAATGCTGCACCTAATACAGCACACACAATTGCTTTACCTTTTCCGAGCTTAAACCTATTTTCTTTTGCCAAGTTCCTTATTCGCTGAGTTACAATATCTGGACACGACCAGAATCCAGAGGCCCACTTAAGACCCTCAGGACTCGGGCAAGCCTTATAATCTTTTAGTAAATTCAACAACAGGGAACAATCCAGGTATGGGTTCTTATCACACTTCTGACACCAAATAAGGGTACCAACGGTATGCAGAAGAGGCCCAGGTTTAGATTTATTGCTATAGCAGCTAAGGTTAGTGATAAAATTTTGCATGTCCTGTGAGAGGGGAATGGCAGGGGTGATATTATTGTGGGTGTCTATTACAGGCCACCAGATCAGGGTGAGGAAGTTGATGAGGCATTCTACAGGCAGCTGAGAACAGCCTCACAATTAGAGGTCCTGGTTGTTGCAGGGGATTTTAACTACCCTGATGTTTGCTGGAAGGACTACTCGGCCAGCCAGCCACAGTCCAGGAGGTTCCTCCAGTGCATCGATGATAATTTCCTGATGCAAATGGTGGATGAGCCAACTAGGAGAGGAGTGCTACTGGACCTCATCCTCACTAACAAGGAGGGTTTGGTTGAAGCAGTAAAGGTTGAGGGCTGCCTTGGCTGCAGCAACCATGAGATGGTGGAGTTCAGGATCTCATGTGGCAGGAACAGAATAGCAAGCAGAATTGCAACCCTGGACTTCAGCAGGGCAAACTTTGGCCTTTTCAAACAATTGCTAGGAGAAATCCCATGGGCAAGGCTGCTTGAAGGTAAAGGGGCCCAAGATAGTCGGTTAGCATTCAGGAACTGCTTCTACCAAACTCAAGATCAGAGCATCCTGACAGGTAGGAAGTCAAGGAAGGGAGCCAGGAGACATGCTTGGTTAAACAGGGAATTGCTGGGCAAACTGAAGTGGAAGAGAAGAGTTTACAGATCATGGAAGGAGGGGCTGGCCACTTGGGAAGAATATAAGGCTGTTGTCAGAGGATGTAGGGAAGCAACAAGAAATGCTAAGGCCTCCTTAGAATTAAACCTTACAAGAGCAGTCAAGGACAACAGAAAGAGCTTCTTCAAATACATGGGAGATAAAACTAACACCAAAGGCAATGTAGGCCCACTGATGAATGAGGTGGGTGCCCTGGTGACAGAAGATACAGAGAAGGCAGAGTTACTGAATGCCTTCTTTGTTTCTGTTTACACTGCTGGAGGCTGTCCTGCGGAGCCCCGTACCCCTGAGGCCCCAGAGGAAGTCAGGACAATGGAGGAGTCTGCCTTAGTTGTTGAGGACTCGGTTAGGGAGCAGTTAAGCAATCTGGACATTCATAAATCCATGGGTCCAGATGGGGTGCACCCACGGGTGCTGAGGGAGGTGGCTGAGGTCATTGCTAGGTCACTCTCAATCATCATTGCCAAGTCTTGGGAAATGGGAGAGGTGTCTGAGGACTGGAGGAAAGCCTCACCTCCATCTCTGGGAAAGTGATGGAACGACTTATCCTTGGTGCCATCTCAAGGCATATCAAGAATAAGAGAGTCATTAGGGCCAGTCAACATGGCTTCACCAAGGGAAAGTCATACTTGACCAACCTGATAGACTTTTATGAGGACATAACGAGGTGGCTAGATGATGGCAAAGCAGTGGATGTGGTCTGTCTTGATTTCAGCAAAATATTTGACACAGTCTCCCACAGCATCCTCGCTGCTAAACTGAGGAAGTGTGGACTGGATGATCAAGTTGTGAGGTGGACTGGGAACTGGCTGAAGGAAAGAAGCCAGAGACTCGTGGTCAATGGGGCGGAGTCTAGCTGGAGGCCTGTATCTAGTGGAGTGCCTCAAGGGTCAGTACTGGGAACAGTACTATTCAATATATTAATCAATGACTTGGTTGAGGAACTAGAGTGTACTATCAGCAAGTTTGCTGATGACACCAAACTGGGAGGAATAGCTGACACGCCAGAAGGCTGTGCTGCCATCCAGAGAGACCTGGACAGGCTGGAGAGTTGGGTGGGGAAAAATTTAATGAAATATAACAAGGGCAAGTGTAGAGTCTTGCATCTGAGTTGGAACAATCCCAGGTTCCAGTATAAGTTGGGGAACGACCGATTAGAGAACAGTGTAGAGGAAAGGGACCTGGGGGTCCTGGTGGAGAGCAGGATGACCATGAGCCAGCACTGTGCCCTTGTGGCCAGGAAGGTCAACAGCATCCTGGGGTGTATTAGAAGGGGGGTGGTTAGTAGGTTGAGAGAGGTTCTCCTTCCCCTCTGCTCTGCCCTGGTGAGAGCACATCTGGAATATTGTGTCCAGTTCTGAGCCCCTCAGTTCATGAAGGACAGGGAACTGCTTGAAAGAGTCCAGCACAGAGCCAGAAAGATGATTAAGGGAGTGGAGCATCTCCCTTATAAGGAAAGGCGGAAGGAGCTGGGGTCTCTTTAGCTTGGAGGAGACTGAGGGGCGACCTTATTAATGTTTACAAATATACAACGAGTGAGTGTCACAAGGATGGAGCCAGGCTCTTCTTGGTGACAACCAATGATAGGACAAGGGGTAATGGGTTCAAACTGGAACACAAGAGGTTCCACTTAGATTTGAGAAGAAACTTCTTCACAGTGAGGGTGACAGAGCACTGGAACAGGCTGCTCAGGGAGGTTGTGGAGTCTCCTTCTCTGGAAACATTCAAAACCCACCTGGACGCCTTCCTGTGTAACCTCATCTAGGTGTTCCTGCTCTGGCAGGGGGATTGGACTAGATGATCTTGCGGGATCCCTTCCAGTTCCTAACATTCTGTGATTCTGTATTTGCAAAGAGGGGCAAACAGGGCAGGTGACTAAAATCGACCAACTGAGTATTCCATCCCATACACGTCATACACCCTGTATAAGTGGGAGATCACAAGGGTCTCGCTCTCTTCGACCATGGCTGGCATCTGAAGAGGACCCTGCCTTTCACACCTGTGATCCAAGGCCTGATTCCAGACCTTGCATTCCTGAATCTCATTCTGGTTTACTGTGGATTCCAGCCCAGGACTTCTGGGTGCCTGTCCTGCAGCCGCTGGAGCCACACCAGCTCCACCATGGGCAATGCTGCACTACCCTGGGAAATTCAAGATTGGTTTTGTATATTTTGTATTAGTAAAGCATTTAAAACATTTCCAACTTGTAAGTCTCTCTCCCTTTTCCTCCCGTTACCTTTCCTTAGAAGGGAGGGCAGGGGGTTAACAGAGAGCATCTGCCATGGTTTATTGTCACCCTGCAGTAAATGGTGATACTGAGCATGCTTAAAATTGCACTGGAGGTAGGTATCCTTTGAGATGGAGGTGTGTTTTGGTATTGTAGTGAGATTATAATGAGCAAAGTTCATCCACCAGACAAATTTTTCGCTCAGTAACTAGCACTTTGGATGAACATTTATTCTTTTTAACTGACAGCAGCTATACCTTATCTTAAAAATTGGCAGCAGCTATACCATCTGGTTCCTGTACCTGCCTTTTTACACAGGCTGCAGTATCTTCACACCAATCCACTCCCCCATACTTCTTAACTGCCAGTACATTGGGCTTCCCCATGCACTACCATCTAAGAATGCAGGCCAGGTGGGGGAGTGAAACCATACAGAGCAGATTTATTTCTTCCCTGCCGTGCAGCTGCCTTATATGCTGAAGATGTGGATATAACTTCTCAATAAGTGGATCCTTCATAATTAGTTTCTGTAATTTACTCCCTCAGTAATTATTCCACAACCTGTAAGAGCTCTAAGTTCAGATGATCAAAAATCATGGAAGATCAGACTTTCAGGAAAACCATACCCGTATTTACTAAGTTCATCTATCCAGGGAGAAGTCAGGATGATGTTGGTCTTTTTGGCCACCTGGGAACACTGCTGGCTTATATTCAGCCTGCTGTCAATCAACATCCCCAGATCCCTTTCTGCCAAGTAGCTTTCCAGCCACTCTTCCCCGAGACTGTAGCGTTGCATGGGGTTGTTGTGACCCAAGTGCAGGATCTGGCACTTGGCCTTGTTAAACTTCATAAAACTGGCCTCAGCCCAATGTTCCAGCTGGTCCAGATCCCTCTGTAGAGCCTTCCTACCATCCAACAGATCAACACTCCCACCCAACCTGGTGTCATCTGCAAACTTAGCAAGGGTGCACTCAATACCCTCATCCAGATCACTGATAAAGAGATTAAACAGAACTGGCCCCATTAATAAGCCCTGGGGAACACCACTTGTGATTGGCCACCAACTGGATTTGACTCCATTCACAACAGCTCTTTGGGTCTGGTCCTCCAACCAGTTCTTTACCCATCAAAGAGTGCACCCATCCAGGCCATCCAGGCCAGCTTCTCCAGGAGAATGCTGTGGGATACGGTGTCAAAGGCCTTACAGAAGCCTGAGTACACAACATTCACAGCCTTTCCCTCATCTACTAGTTGGGTCACCTTGTCATAGAAGGAGATCAGATTGGTCAAACAGGACCTGCCTTTCATAAACCCATGTTGACTGGACCTGATAATATGGTTCTCTTGTATGTGCCATGTGATGCCCCTCAGGATGATCTGCTCCAGGACCTTCCCTGGCACCGAGGTTAGACTGACAGGTCTCCAGTTGCCCAGATCCTCCTTTCGACCCTTCTTGTAGATAGGCATCACGTTTGCCAACTTCTAGTCAACTGGGACCTCCTCAGTTAGCCAAGATTGCTGACCGAAAATGGAAAGTGGTTTAGTGATCACCTCCACCAGCTCCCTCAGCACCCTTGGGTGTATCCCATCTGGCCCCATAGACTTGTGCGTGTCCAAGTGGTGTAGCTGGTCGCTAACAATTTCCTCTTTAATTATTAGGGCTTCATCTTACTACCCATCCCTGTCTTCTGGCTCAGGGGGCTGGGTACCTGAAGCACAACTGTTCTGACTGTTAAAGACTGAGGCAAAGAAGGTATTTAGTACCTCAGCCTTTCACTCATCCTCTGTCACTGTTTCCCTCTGCATCCATCAGGGGATGGAGATTCTCCTTAGCCCTCTTCTTGTTCACAGAAACACAGAATGTTAGGAATTGGAAGGGACCTCAAAAGATCATCTAGTCCAATGCCCCTGCTGGAGCAGGAACACTTACATGAAGCTACACAGGAATGTGTCCAGGCGGGTTTTGAATGTCTCCAGAGTAGGAGACTCCACAACCTCCCTGGGCAGCCTGTTCCAGTGTTCTGCTACCCTCACTGTGAAGAAGTTTCTTCTCAAATTTAAGTGGAACCTCTTGTGTTCCAGTTTGAACCCATTACCCCTTGTCTTACCATTGGTTGTCACTGAGAAGAGCCTGGGTCCACCCTCATGACACTCACCCTTTATATATCTGTAAACATTAATAAGGTCACCCCTCAGTCTCCTCTTCTCCAAGCTAAAGAGACCCAGTTCCCTCAGCCTTTCCTCATAAAGGAGATGTTCCACTCCCTTTGTGGGACTACGGTGGGTCCTTGGATTCCCTGACGGAGGGCATGGGAACAGAAATTAGCCTTGAAGATATTAAGGCCTACCCGTGAGAAAGATGGGAGTAAAGGAGTATCCGGAGATGTTAAGGATGTACCCTTGAGAGAGAAGGGAGTAGAAGAGTAACATGGATGATAGCAAAATTAGCCAATGAGATGTTACTGCTGTACCTTGTAACCAATAGTGAAGAGACACATGACTTGGTAAAACTGTATAAAAATGCACTTGTGGCAATAAATGGTATCTTCTACTTTCATCCTGGAAGAAACTGGTCTATGTCATTTGTCCATCTCAGCCGTGACATCCCTTAATCATCTTTGTTGCCCTGCGCTGGACTCTCTCCAGCAGTTCCCTGTCCTTCTTGAACTGAGGGGCCCAGAACTGGACACAATATTCCACGTGTGGTCTCACCAAGGCAGAGTAGAGGTGAAGGAGAACCTCTCCCGACCTAATGAATTTATAGAAACATTTCTTGTTGCCTTTCACAGTGGTGGCCAGGCTTAGCTCTAGTTGGGCTTTGGCCCTTCTGATTTTCTCCCTGCATAGCCTCACAGAATTCTTGTATTCCTCTTGAGTGGCCCGCCCCTCCTTCCAAAGGTCATAAATTCTCTTTTTATTCCTAAGTTCCAGACGCAGCTCTCTATTCAGCCAGATTGACCTCCTTCCCCACCGGCTTGCCTTCCAGCACACTGGGACTATCTGCTCCTGAGCCTCTAAGATTACCTTCTTGAAGGGAGATCAGACTTCCTGGAGTCCTTTGTCCTTCAGGACTGTCTCCCAAGGGACTCTGTCAACCAGCCTTCTGAAGAGGTCGAAGTCTGCCCTTCGGAAGCCTAAAGTAGCAGTTCTGCTAACTACCCTTCTAACTCCTCCAAGGATAACTAACTCAATCATTTCACGATCACTGTGCCTAAGGTGACCTCCAACCAACATGTTGCCCACGAACCCTTCTCTATTTACAAACAAGAGATCCAGTGGGGCTCCTTCCCTAGTTGGCTCACTAACCAGCTCTGTCAGGAAGTTGTCTTCCATGCACTGCAGGAGCCTCCTAGACTGCTTCCTCTCTGCTGTGTTTTTTTTCCAGCAGACATCTGGTAGGTTGATCTCCCCCATAAGAACAAGGGCTAGTGATCAGGAGACTTCTCCCAGCTGCCTGCAAAATATTTTGTCTGCCTCTTTATCCTGGTCTGTAAGAGACCCCCACCAGGATGTCTGCCTTGTTGCCCTTCCCCTTTATTCTCACCCATAGACACTCAACCCTATCATCACCCTCCTCAAGTTCCAGACAATCAAAACCCTCCCTAACATACATGGCTACCCCACCTCCTCTCCTTCCTCGCCTACCCCTTCTGAAGAGTTTATAGCCATCCACTGCAGTGCTCCTGTTATGAGACTCATCCCACTATGTTTCTGAGATGTCAATTAAATCATAGTTTCTCTGCCTCACAAGGGCTTCCAGTTCTTCCTGTTTGTTGCCCATGCTGTGTGCATTCATATAGATGCAGTTCAGCTGAGCCATTGATTCCACGGGGTCAGCAGACCCAAGGGCCTCATTAGCACTACCCTCAGATGCTGGCATGTCACCCTTGGGTTTGCCTCTGCCACACCTGGTTTCCTCCCCCTTCAAATCTAGTTTAAAGCCCTCTCAATAAGTCCTGCTAACTCCTGCCCCAGGATCCTTTTCCCCTTTTGAGACAAGTGCATCCCATTTGTCATTTGCAGGCCAGGTGCCATGTAAGCTGGCCCATGATCAAAAAACCCAAAATTCTGTCAGTGACACCAGTCCTGTAGCCAGGTATTAATCTGCTGTCTCTTCCTGTATCTTTCCTTGATGTACCCTGCAAGCTGGCCCATGATCAAAAAACCCAAAATTCTGTCAGTGACACCAGTCCTGTAGCCAGGTATTAATCTGCTGTCTCTTCCTGTATCTTTCCTTGTTGTACCCTGCAACTGTTGGGACAGTGCTCCTGATACCTTGACCAGTCATCCCAAGGCCCTGAAGTCTCTCTTGATTGTCTTTAGTTTTCATCACTGCCTACCTGAAAAATTATTAATGGATAGTAGTCTGAGGGCCTAACCAGGGCAGGAAGTTTCCTTTTTACATCTTTGACCCTGGCCCCAGGGAGACAGCAGACTTTCCTAAGAAGTGGGCCTGCATATAGGACATCTCCTACAACCACAACCCACCTTTTTTTCTTTGTGGGAGCTGTTTTAATGGAGGGTGCAGGGTGACTTATCCTCTGCAGCACCTCCAACTTAATGGAACCACCTCCCTCAATGTTGTTGTTTAGTTCCACTTACAAGGCCTCATACCTGCTTTGCAAGGGAACCTGGAGGGGTGGAGTGGTCACAGTAGGAACCCTCCTCTTTCTGCCCCGGGGCAGGAACTCACTGCTATTTCCCCTTATTCCTCATGTTGCTGCATTCCACATCCTGAGCCTCATGCCTGTTGGACAGCAGCACCTAGGAAGGTGGGGAGGGTGTTTTTCCTGCCACCCTGTGTGTGGACTTTCTTCCATTCATCCCTTTCCCTTGACCTGCTTTCTTCAGTCAGGCAAGGGGAGGACACAGGAATCCCTTGATCTTTGTTTCTTGCTGGTGGTCTTACCCGCCCCTGGGCAGCCAGGGCTTGATCCCACCGGTCAATTTTCTTTTTCAGCTCCCTGATACTTCTCAACCTTTCCACCTCTTCTCTCAGCTCCACTACCAGACTGAGCAGGTCATCCACCTGCTCACACCTCACACAACTGTTTTCTGTATTACCACTCCATACCAGTGAAAGGCTCTGGCATTCTCTGCAGCCTGAGATCTGGGTAGCTGCATGTTCCCATAGCAGCTCTGTCTGAGTTGCTGCCTCTTTCCTGTTGAGTGCAGAGTACTCACCTTTGCCCCAAGTGGATACCATAGTCAGCTCCTTCTGTGAGGGTGACAACAACCAAGTGAGATAAATCACTTGAGCTTGCCTTGCCTGCTTAAACTGCCTGCACGAACTGCTTCTGCCCTGTTCACTAGACCTGGTTACCTGTGCTCCCTAGGAGGACATTTAAATCTTCCCCGGTTGCTCTTGGCAACGCCCCTTCCGGGTCAGCCCCTCTCTCGAGATCAGCACTTTCACTGCGACTCTTTTGGCAGGATCGGAATCTCCCCCTCCTCTCTCCAATCCATGCCCAGCCTCAGTTCTTACCATAGCCACTGCTGTGCACGTCGGTTCACCGCGTTTAAACCTCCCGTGGTTCCTCTGCAGTCACTGCTGTGCTCATCACTTGCTGGAGACTATCGTCTTTGTGGGTTCCTTGACCAGTGCTGTTATGTTACCGCTTATTTGTTCTTTCTTTTCTCCTTGCTGCCTGATTAAACCCACGAGTTTTTTGCCTTTATTGCTTTTTTTTTTTTAAATCCTCCTCTCCATCCCACTGGGGGCAGGGGAGGGGTGAGTGAGCAGCATGTGGTTCTAGCTGCTGGCTGGGAAAACCAGGGCTAAACAATGACATACAGGCACGCAGCATTTCCCACCTTCCCTAGTCTCAACAACCAGTTCATTTCTGCACACCACTTTTATTTGAAATTAATACTCCCAGAAAATGCTTTTATTGCCTCTTTGCCTGATAATAAAGAAAATGGTTATGTGTCATTTTTTGGCAGGTGACAGTTTTTTCTAGTTATCTCTACAAACACGTTCACTTCTATTTCATTGATCTTTCTCCTCCTCAACTGCATGATCACATATGCATACCAAAATAAAGTGTGAACTAACTGTCTTCACTTTATATTGTATACAAGTTAAAAGTTGGTTTACCAAATCACTGTTTCTGTAGAGACTGACCACAAAATGAAATAACTCAACCCCCTGTTTCCCAGTTCAGGAGAAAGTCTTTTACTATTGCTAACATTATAGTCTCACACATGCAGATGCCTTCTGTCCTGGTTTTGTTTAAACCAAGACCAGTTCTCTTTCAGTGAATTTTCCTTTTGGCTAAGTTCTTCTAAGTAACTGCACTTTTCTGAAGTTGGCTGCATGTTTTCCAGACACTGTTTGCTCCAGACCTGATAATGGTAACAATGGTATGCAGAAGAGGTCCAGCCAAGGTTGCTGATAATTTTTGCACGTTCCATAAATGAGAGGGGTGTACCTGCAAGGAGGGGCAGACAGAACAGGTGACCGGCATCTGAAGAGGACCCTGCCTGTCATGACTGTGATCCTAGCCCTAGTGTGGGGGACTACGGTGGGTACGTGGATTCCCTGACGGAGGGCATGGTAAGAGAAATTAGCCTTGAAGATATGAAGGCCTACCCATGAGAAAGATGGGAGTAAAGGAGTATCCGGAGATATTAAGGATGTACCCGTGAGAGAGAAGGGGATAGAAGAGTAACACTGATGATAGCAAAATTAGCCAATGAGATGTTACTGCTGTAACTTGTAAACAATAGTGAAGAGACACATGAATTGGTAAAACTGTATAAAAATGCACTTGTGGCAATAAATGGCATCTACTACTTTCATCCTGGAAGAACTTGGTCTATGTCGTTTGTCCGTCTCAGCCGTGACATATGGTGACCCCTACGTGATCCTGTATGAAGAAGGATCTCGCATGAAGAAGAGACAGCGGTGAAGCTGTGACAGCTGAAGACGAGCTGTGGAGACGGAGCCCGGTACAGCTGATAGAGCAGCCGAGGAGAGCTACCGAAGATCCGGATCGTTGAAAAGACACCACACTAAGAGTTGGTGAGCTACCGGGAACGGGGGGGGTATTATATTATCTACATGAAAGTTGCTTCTGAAGAAGCAGGGTATTAGCCCTCTGGAACTGACTTTACGAAGGAAGGACTGTGTTACTATGGGGCAAAGCACTAGTGAAAGATGCAAAGAAACAACTGAACTGTTAACAACATGTCACTTGTTGCTAGAGACTTTCAGAGGATTAAAAGAGCAACGGAAACATGCAGAGACAGTGGGGAGGGATGGTCTTCCTGGCTCTCCTGGGCCAGATTCGGAGGAAAAGGCGAGATTAAGTACTACTCCGACCCCCCCTGTTACTAAAGGTTCGTCAACACCGCCCAAGTCCATATGATCTGATACGGATAAGGATCCGCGACACTTTCTTGGAAAGTTAAAAGGAATAGAGGAGGAGCGTACGTATGTGTGGCCCCGAAATCAGATAAAAGCTATGAAAGACTCACATGAAAAAACAGCGTTGGGTTATATACGATCTCGGGAGGGGCCCCCGGAGCACCGGTCAGAGCAGTGCGTTCAACCGACTGCTCCGCTGTCATCAATCACGGCTCAAACGTCTGCTCCACCATCATCAGTCGCGGTTCCGCCATCTGCGTCACCACCATTAATCACAGTTCAACCTTCTGCCCCGCCGCTATCAGTCGCAGAAGGAAAAAGTGGACATTTTTTTTTCCTATCCCCCCTTGCCTGGAGATTTAGGTGGGGAGGATCCTCCTGTGGTGAGCCAGACTGAGCTAAATAACGTAATTCCTATAAATTTAGGTCCCCCCAGTCTGCCCCCGCCCCCCTCCCACGCTGCTGCAGAGCAAATTCCTGAGGGTGGGGGTAGAGTTTCAGAGCGTAAACCGAACTTACCAAAAAGCTGGGATTTACCCCCCAGCTCTTGGAAGAGACACTAATTGGCACACCACAACTACAGGCACGATAAATTCCTGAAATCCTGAGGCAGTCAAGAGACCTCGCATATCAAGCTATGATAAAGGTGCCTGAAAGCGACAAAGCAGCCAAATCATTTGCAACTTGGTCTATGTCGTTTGTCCGTCTCAACCGCAACACACTCATGTCTCTCTCCCTGCTACAGAAGTTGAATCTGGTTTGACTTCATTAAAAAAATGGTATTTATTTAAATTCCACCTGAAGTTCACTATGTAAGCAGACCTTGTATTAGAGATTTACAACATATTCTTTAGGAACAGGATCCAGTCTTTAGAAGGAGGACCTGAAACAGGATGATAAAGTAATAATTAATTAGAAAAAAACACAGGTGTGGCTCAAATAATAGCTTATATAAGTAGGTATATACTGCACTTGATCGAGGAGTTGCCAACGAGGAGAGGTCATTTGCCAGACACGATGGGAAGACCCTTGAAGAGGAAAATGCGACCAGGCTGTAAGAGTCTGCAATACAAGCTGAAGAATGCTAGATGGCAGCAAAGACCGCAAAATAACTAGATGTTTATGTAATCATTTCTTGGTATAGGTGCACTCTATGTTAAAAATTTCCAAGAACTGTAATGAATATGTAATTTTTCTGTCAATATAAGCAAAGCAAAAATGATCAGTTGTTGGTGCACTCATGGTGGAATATCCCCAGTGGGGTCCCAGTGTGGAATAAAGGAATGCTACTTTTAAAACCTTAAAAGTGGTTTTAAGAGTTATTAATTTGCTGAGTTTACAATATCACCTCAGTCAGTGTGGAGGGTAAGTTCAACTCTTGAAGATGGGGAAAATAAGAGTCTGCCAGCTGACACATTAAAAGACTTAAAATTATGAATCTTGCCACGTGGTGTGGTGGTGGAATATTATAATATGCATTTACTTAGCTAAATGATTTATATGAAATTTATATGGAGCTCATCCAGTGATCTGTGAGTAGTAAAATATCATCTCCATACAGCCACACTTGTTGAGCAGAGAGAGCTCAAAGTAGGCTGACCCAGGCTGTTATATTTATGGAATAAAGTGGTTGGCTCGTAGTCAAATTGCATACAGTGGGAAAGACTCCTTGCACCCATAACTTACTGGTGTTCACTATGTCATTCTGTTCCTTTGTGGGTTTCCTCAAAGGAATTCTTGGCCTAGTTGCAGCTCAGGCCTTTACCTCCTTTGGAGCCTGTAGCAAACTGCTGCTGGTTTGGTTGGGGGAGGGTCAAGTGCATCTGTCACATTCCACCCCCTGACTACAGTGAATCCACTTTATCAGCTCATAGAGTGGTAGTGCAGTTACCTCTTGCCTCTGTGTCATAAATATGCAGTGTGTTGTAGATCAGCGGTTTAAGTGTTAAATTAATATTATATATATGCAATGATAATGTGTGCAAGCTTTTTTTAAGCAAATAGCTTTAGTAATATTAAATGTCATTGCAGCATTGAAGAATTCCTCGTGATGAACAGGGAGTATTTTTTTAGTCATGTACCAGACTCTTATACATAAAATGTTCTTAACTCTCTCACTTGTGCATTCCCTTCACCTTCTTCTATTACTTGTTCACCAGTGGTAATACTGAATGCAGCAGCCTTGTATTGCCATTTACCATTTATCCTTTTTGCTGAGGCATTGGTAAACCAAACGCCTTCTGTTGGTGTTTCTTCAGTGAGTGGGGGCACATTCAAAACTGGTGAGGGTTTGAAAGTTTGTTGTAATGCTAATGGATCTGCATTTACATGCATTTGTAATTTGGAAACTGTAGCCTGTAACAAACTGCTGCTGGTTTGGTTGGGGGGAGGTCAAGTGCATCCATCACACAGTAGCCCAGGAGGAAGCTAAATGCTCCAAGGAGAACTGTGCCAGCCCCCAGCCTGCACTGGCTTTGCCCAGCTGTGTCCCTGCGGTACTGCTGCTGGCTGCAGGTGCTTATCAAAAGCTGCAGGGAGCCCCCTGGCACATCCGGTCTCCCACATTCAGCCAGAAGCATCTCTTCACCCAGAAAGAGAATCACAGACTCACAGAATCACAGAATGTTAGGGACTGAAAGAGACCTCGAAAGATCATCTAGTTCAATCTCCCTGCCAGAGCAGGAACACCTAGATGAGGATACACAGGAAGGCATCCAGACAGGTCTTGAATGTCTCCAGAGAAGGAGACTCTACAACTTCCCTGGGCAGCCTGTTCCAGTGCTCTGTCACCTTCACGGTGAAAAAATTCCTTCTCATATTTGAGTGGAACCTCCTGTGTTCCAGTTTGTACCCACTGCCCCTTGTCCTATCATTGATTGTCATCGAGAAGAGCCTGGCTCCATCCTCATGACACTCACCCTTTACATATTTATAAACATTAATGAGGTCACCCTTCAGTCTTCTTCTCTTCTCTTCTCTTCTCTTCTCTTCTCTTCTCTTCTCTTCTCTTCTCTTCTCTTCTCTTCTCTTCTCTTCTCTTCTCTTCTCTTCTCTTCTCTTCTCTTCTCTTCTCTTCTCTTCTCTTCTCTTCTCTAAGCTAGAGAGACCCAGCTCCCTCAGCCTTTCCTCATAAGGGAGATGCTCCACTCCCTTAAACATCTTTGTGGCTCTGCGCTGGACTCTCTCAAGCAGTTCCCTGTCCTTCTTGAACTGAGGACTCCAGAACTGGACACAATATTCCACATGTGGTCTCACCAGGGCAGAGTAGAGGGGGAGGAGAACCTCTCTCGATCTACTAACCACACCCCTTCTAATACACCCCAGGATGCCATTGGCCTTCCTGGCCACAAGGGCACAGTGCTGGCTTATGATCATCCTGCTGTCCACCAGGACCCCCAGGTCCCTTTTCCCTACACTGCTCTCTAACAGGTCGTTTCCCAACTTATACTGGAACCTGGGGTTGTTCCTGCCCAGATGCAAGACTCTACACTTGCCCTTGTTATATTTCATTAAATTTTTTCCTGCCCAACTCTCCAGACTGTTCAGGTCTCGCTGGATGGCAGCACAGCCTTCTGGCGTGTCAACCACTCCTCCCAGTTTAGTGTCATCAGCAAATTTGCTGACAGTGCACTCTATTCCTTCATCCAAGTCGTTGATGCATATATTGAATAATACAGGCCCCAGTATTAACCCTTGAGGTACTCCACTAGATACTGGCCTCCAACTAGACTCCGCCCCATTGGCCACAACTCTCTGGCTTCTTTCCTTCAGCCAGTTCACAGTCCACCTCACTACCTGATTGTCCAGATCACACTTCCTCAGTTTAGCTGTGAGGATGCTGTGAGAGACTGTGTCAAAGGCTTTACTGAAGTCAAGGTAGACCACATCCACTGCTCTGCCATCATCTATCCATTTCATTATGTCCTCATAAAAGGCTATGAGGTTGGTTAAGCATGACTTCCCCTTGGTGAAGCCATGTTGACTGCCCCTTATGACCCTCTATCCTCTATATGCCTTGAGATGGCACCAAGGATAAGTTGTTCCATCGCCTTTCCAGGGATGGAGGTGAGGCTGACCGGTCTATAGTTCCCCGGGTCCTCCTTCTTGCCCTTTTTGAAGACTGGAGTGACATTTGCTTTCCTCCAGTCCTCAGGCACCTCTGGGGGTGCCAGTGATCTCCAGCACCCTGCACAGGCAGGCATGCTAGCGGCTGCGCCAGACCGTGCAGGAAGGGGGTTGCATCCAGTGCTGGGAGCCCCCAGCCCTGCCACAGACCCCGGAGCTGGCAGGGGGTCCGGTCCCCCTGAGCACCTGTCTGACGGCAGCCTGGTTCAGGGACTGGAGGCAGTGGTGGGAAGAAAAGACGAGCTTCAACCTGGCTCAGAGGCAGTGGGCGCTGCAGGAGAGGCAGCAGAAGCAAGCCCGGGGTCGTCACAGCCTTTCAGCCAGCTTCACCCCCTCCCTCACCCACCAGTCCGAGTTGTTGGAGCTGAGCTGTCACCGCCGCTCTTCCCCGGCCAGACCCCATGTTCTCCCGGGAAGGTTCTCCGCGGGCGCGGGGCGAGGCAGTCCCCCGGCATTGCTGGCACCCGACGAAGCTCTGTTCTCCTCCCAGAGCCTGCGCTGAGCGGCAGAAGGCACTGCGGGACTACCTGGTAGTGGGGGCCGAATTTCACCCCCCCCGGCAGCCAGGCTAGCCAGCTCTCCATCCTCTCCTCCCAGAGTCAGCTCTTCTCCGCTTCCCAGCCCCGCCACAAACGTCCCTGCATGGGCTTCTGAAGCACCCAATAAACCCCGTCTGGCCCAGCCTTCGCCCCAGGGTCTTTGAGGGGGCACTGGCGGCGGGGAGGGTCGAGTGGGAACTCGAGCTCGGCGAGTTCCTCTCCGGCAGAGGTTCAGCGGGCCGGTGCGTAGGTGATGCCTACATAGTGCTCAGAGGTGTCGACCCTGGGGGCGTGCGGACCCTTTAAGGCGCCGAGGGTCCAGGCATGGGAGTGACAGAGGCGAATAGGTGGTGAGGTGGGCAGGCGCGTGGCTGGGCGATGCGGGGGACTCTGCGTGCAGGGAAGCCGGGGGTTTGGTCGTGCCTTTGCCCTGTGTCTCACTCGCCGCTGCTCTCACCTCGGGGCAAGGTCTGCGGCGGGCATGAGCCCTGCAGTGAGCACCCACACGGCACTGCACTGGGCCTCTGAGCACCCGTGTGTGTCCACCCTCACCTCCACGTGCATCCCCCATAACTCCCATGCATATCACCTCCATGTAAATCGCCCCCATGTGCCTACTGCACCCCACATCACCCTGGCCTGTGTATCTCCCTGTGCCTCCCGCATTCCCCCACCACCCTAGGCCACAGGGTCCACATCCCTATGGGGGGAGGTCGTAAGGCCCGCGTGCCCCTCCGCCTCAGTGGTGCTTAGCGGTGCCCAGCGGGCAGGACGAGGAGGTGGGCAAGGCGCAGCAGGCAGCAGCATGCCTGCCAGAATCCTCTATGACAGGGGTGTCAAACTCATTTTCACTGGGGACCACATCAGCCTTGCGGTTGCCTACAAAGGGCCGAATGTAATTTTAGGACTGTATAGATGTACTCCTGTAGGAGTCCCCGGTGAAAATGAGTTTGACACCCTTGCTCTATGAAGTCGACAAGATAACCAGGACAGCAGAGCACGTGTCTGTACGGGGGAGAGGGGGGGGGTGGGCAACACCCATGGGTGCGGGGCTCACCCTGCTCCCCCCAGCAGTGCCTGGTCTTCTGCGACGTGGCTCCTCAAAACCCCGTCCACTTCCTGGTGATCCCCAAGCACCCCATCTCCCGGATCAGTTGAATGGATACCCAGGATGCCGAGGTGAGTCCAGAGTTGTCTCTGGGACGTGGAGGAGATGCACGGTGCTGACCCTCCTGCTCTCTCCCCCCAGCTCCTTGGGCAATTGCTGGTTGTTGGTGGCATGCATGGTACAAGCGGAGGGGCTGGCCAATGGCTACTGCCTCAGTGAGTTGGTGTCCCCTCCACTACTCTGCCATGCTGTGGGATAGGACCCTCACTGGTGGTCCCGCAGGAGCAGAGCTGTGGGGGTTTGTTGGAGTGAATAAAGGACTCAGCATTCCAATTCAACGTGAATCACGCAAAGCCATTTATTACAGAAACAAGCCTCCTTATATATGCAACTATTCTCTGATCATGCGTCCACGCTCCAATCATGCATTCACTAATTGGATATCATCTATGTTCATGAGCTGTCCACACGCTGGAGTCTCACTGCTCATAGGTCCGTTGATTTACATCACATTGAGGTCTTGTTATTGTAGAGCTGCTTCTCTCCCACGGCAGGTCCTGCTCTCAGCTTTTGAGTTGGCCTTGAAATTCCTGGCTGGTTCAGTAACAAATCTCCATCTAACAGAAACCCCTCCACAATTCCCCTCTTTTTGTTCTTGAACCAGCCAGACCCCATTTACAGCGCGCTGAATCATCTTTGAAATACACTGCAATATACAGCACATGATTAACACAACAATCACAGTTACATATAATGCAACTAAGCCTTATTTAATAAGATCAAACAACTACCCACTTATTCCAAAACATTTAAGCTATGTGTCAAACCTTAATTTTACTACGGCAATCTTATTAATGTACTGTTCTACTTTGTCTAAAGCACTTATTAATAGATCCAGAATAATCAAACAAGTTAATACAGCACAACCAGAATCCTGATGTTAAAAGCAGAAAACCTATAACTGCGTGATTTTGTAGAGCAACATGTCCAATACCATCAACATCTATTATTAATTGAGTTAGTACTTCAGAAGTTAGATTAACCTATTTAAAAGACCAATAGCTTAACTTTGATATGTCTCCTAAGGTTTTACCAGCTGCTAGATCAGTGAGAAAGAGTGCATTGACTATCTAAGCGTAATATTGCCTTTTTGACTCTCCTGCTGTTTGTTCAAATTGTCATTCTCCACAGAAGGCACACCACGAGCTTGCTAATAGGCTTCTAGATCACCAGGTCTGTGAGCATCCACAACACCGAACCAGGATTCATGGTCTACATCTGAAACAGTCCTCACAACTTATCTCCCTCCTGTCCATTCGCATTCACCGAATCCTTGCCATCTCCACTCAGCCACGGCCCGACCCACCTCGCAGGAATCCACCCCGATCCCCGCCCTGCAATGCCACAAACACAACCCCCTCCCCAGGCCTTCAATCGATGTGGCCCTCTCCATTGACCAGCAACCTGACCACAACCAATGTAGGTTCCCTCTGACCTACCATGGCCTTGGGTCATACTTGCAAATTATTTCATCACATACAATGACTCCGACAACTGGCCCTGTGGTGGTGTTTCCCCTACTTCTCCTCCCCCCCCCCTTTTTTTTTTTGTTTTGTTTGTTTGTTTGTTTTTTGTTTGTTTGTTTTTAAATAAACAAGCAAACAGCTTCGGAATCAGATACATGCGTTGGACCTTGACTACGTACTCAAAATCACAAATCAAATATAGAGGTTCCTCCTTAAAAAGCTCTAAGTAATTTAAAGCTGTGCCAAGTTCTGCTAATTGGGTTGAACCTTCAATAATTTTTACAGAATAATGCCAATTTTTATCTTCATGCCAGACCACTACAGCTTTATGAGACTTCTCAAAACCATCAACAAAAACTTTGCAAGTATGTAGGATCAGACCAAAACCAAGTATGGCCTGTGACCTGATGTTAAAGACTTGAAGGTTCTGCAGCAATTTACATTTATGAATGCCAACAGCTGTGCTGTTAAGAAAACCAGCTAGTTCAATTTACAAGGACATAGATTACAAATAAAAAAAATCAGAATTAAATTTCACAAATGGTACGTATATAATAAAAGGATCATGGCCTATTAAGACTTAAATTCATTCCCTGCATTTTCTTGATCAGAGTGACAATTGATCTATCAGTCTGTTAGCAATCTCATCATACTGTCCCATAATAGCCACAGGTTGTTTCTTAGACAAATCTGCAAGTCCAATCGAATGCAGTTAGCTTCTAAGGTTGTCAGAAATTTATTCATCAAAGTCTCTAATTCCATTTTGGTTGTCATATTTATTGGATATTGTTTTCCCTTACCGGATTGAAGTCCTGTTTCAGTTCTATCAGTGTAGTGTTTTCTTTATCAAAACATTGGCTGTTAATACTAGTGGAAATACAGCATTCCAAATTTCCTTGGACATGTCTCACTTGCAGCAAGCATATCTTCACCATCCAAGTAGCTTCTTGTGGGCCATGCAACTAAACAGAATTCTCAGAAAATGTTATTTGAACTTACAATTTACTTAACAAATCTTGACCCAAGAGATGTACAGGGCTTTCTGGCAGCTACAAGAATTCATATGGTAAAACTTTGTTTCAAATTTGGCATTCCATTGGTCTCAAAAAAAAAAAAAAAGGTCTTTCTTTCTTTCTTTCCCACAATCTCAAAAACTATCATGGTGAATTTACGAAGAAGTCTTTCACAATTAGTTACCACAGAATAAGTCTATTAACAAATTTTTGGTTTAATTTCCCAGTTTCATTAGAACTACAGATCTGCTAGGGATGCCTTTAAATTTCACCCCCAGACTGCTCCATTCAGTATTACATCGCTGCAGTGGGGGGGAGAGAAAACCCCCCTTTCACCGCCTTGAAAGTGGGCAGCCAGGTTTTTCCAATTTTTTTTTTTTTTTTCTCTCTCTTCTTGCTGCAGTTCAGATGTACCAAGGCCACGCAGCTGGCATAATTGCTGGTACGAAGTAGGAGGCCCTGGCAAAATCCTCAGTTACAATGAGCTGAGTTTATCTTGCAACTTGACACAGACCTGGGATATTTTGCTTTTTTTGTTTTCCCATTTCATTCCAACCATAATACACTTTATATGCAATTCCGAGTAGCTCAGCAATAGTTACATTACTTAGCTCCATTTACCTTTTACAATTTACAGATGTCAAAAAACAGTATAATAAACACAAATCCATTATTCTGTTTTCCTAGATCCAAATCAGTCCATATTCTAGCAACTTTTAAATACAACCTCTTCCAAATTCACATCTATCATAGCATTTAGTTTTAGTTCCCATACCTCCAACAAATGCATAAATTCAATGCGAATCAAAGTTTAACAACTTAAATTCTTTTCTGGTCTCAAAATTATTAGGTAACAACATAAGCAATTACTCTAATTTGTAAGGATACATCCTAAGGGGGAGCAAGGTAGTACTTGAGTAGCAGAATCGGTTCCCATTTTGTAATTATCTCCCCAAATAAAATTATTTTGGTACTAAATATATATATATCTGCAAATTAAAATACTGAGCTCAGATATAAAAACCAAATACCAAGTTCAAATATGCAGATGGATCACAGTTACACTAATTCAAGACAATATCTCAATTTTTGCATTGCACCTTTGAACTTGTCCTGGTTTTGTTGAAAAACAAGTTTCTCTTTTAGTGAATTTTGCCTGTCAGCTAAAGCCTTCATATTAGCTGCATTTTCCTGGAGAACCAGACACATGTTTTGGTAAACCTAGCAACTGAATGCAAACTTATTGATAAGCACGGATGGACATCTCGTGAGAGGGGCAACGAGAAACTGGTGACCCAGAGACTGACCAGTGGTGTATAACATTCCATTCATGTGAATACTTCATATAAAAGTGGGAGATCACAAGGATCTCACCCTTTTCCTTTTCCCTTCTGCTTATGGTTGACATTAGGAGAGGACCTTGCTAGTCGTCCCTGCGAACTGAGACCTAGTGAGAGACTGAATCCAGCTCCGGTTGGCTACAGAGTCTAATCCAGGACTTTGGGTGCTGGCTCTGCAGTTGCTGAGACTTACAAGATTGGTTTTGTATATTTTGTATTATTTTCTCTATTCTTATTAGTAGCATTAGTAAAACATCTTTAATTTTTCCAACTCTCTTCTCTCTGTCCTTCTTTCCCTCCCGATCGCCTGTCCTTAGTGGGAAGGGGGGAGAGGGAGGGGCAAAAGGGGGAAGTGGGGGGGAGAGGAGGTTAACAATACATCTGCCAGGGTTTTTGTTGTCACCCTGCAATCTAAACCCTCGACAGAACTGCTTACTACTCAGCCAGATGGAGGTACCTCTGGGTCTCCCTGACAAAACAGGGCAGTGCACGCTGGCGCCCAATTGGCACCCGCTCCCCCGCCGCCGCAGCAAGCTGGACTGGGCAAGGCTTTTATTAGTGTCTCATCTGGTACGCTACAACTGTTATCCCAAAACCAGGATTCTTTACATGGTGCGCATACAAAAGAGCCAAATCAAGCACATCGAGATGAGACACAGCCTATCATAGAGTTGTGCAAGTCTGGATACTGGAATAAAGCTAGCATGCTAGAAAGAAAAATAACAGTTGCTACACACGAAAATTTTACCATCACATTCACTCAGTAAAGAACTAAATTACTCATGGTCTTCTGTATTATCACAAAACGCACATTTTGAGTCAACAGATTCTCATGATTTAACAGTTTGTGAACTCATCGTACCATATAACAAAGACCTACCAAAACTGCATCATGGTTAAACAGATACCCACAAAGAAAACAGGTTAATAAGGAAATCATCTTGCAGACTTTAACAAGTTTACTGTGACCTGTGTGTTGTCAGTTAATTCTCTCTCAGCTTGTTGAAGTTCAAATCGCTCCGCCTGTAAAACTGTCTGAAATGATTTAATGATCTCTTGTAGAGTTTTTTTTTGTCCTGCTCTTCTCGCCTTAAAAACAACATTAATTGCAACACAGAGTTTTACTTCAAGATTCTATTCTCTGGGCGCTTTTCCCATTCATCTAACTTACACAGCAGTTAACACTAATTTCAATACTTAACAAGATCCTATTTTCTCCTATTTCCAAGTGCTTTCCTATGTTGTAAAACACCTCCCAATACCGATTTCTTAGGAACACAACTGAAAACAGTAATTTCTGACCCCATCTTGTAAGTAAAGACCTTGAGAAGAGGGAGGGAGGGAGGGAAACACAGGGCTGCTTGCAGCGTGAGTCGGAAAAATGGGGAGAAGGTTTTACGGCACAAAACAATTAACTCACATTCCTGACAAGCTGCTTGATTTTCAGAGAGGCAATACACAGAAGCATGTAATATGTACTGTAAAACTCGCAAATAACATGTTGATAGCAAACATTAGTATTCTCTACTGCTAATTTCAAGGCCAGTGCTTCCTTAGCTTCTAAGTTTTCAACCTGCTTATTGATGACATCTTGAAGGTGGTCAATAAATTGCATGTAATTCTCATTGGGACCCTGATTAATATCTGTAAATAATTTGGCTGCTTTGTTGGTTTCAGGCACCTCTGTCATAGCTTGATATGCGAGGTCTGCTGACTGCCTCAGGATTTCAGAAACTAATCACGCCTGTTATTGTGATGTGTCAATTAGTGTCTCTTCCAAGAGTTGGGGGATACCCGCCCCTTTCAACGAATCCCCATCGTTCCATCCTAAATGATCTATAGCTGTTACATTACATAGGTCTAATTTTGCTTTAGTCTTTCATGGTTTTTATCTGATCTCGGGGAAACATGTACACATACTCTTTTTCCTGTTAACTTTTCAAAAAAAAAAAATGCTGCAAACCCTCATCTTCATCCAAGTCATCAGATAACGCGGACTTGAATGGTGCTGTAGAATCATTACTAACAGGGGGGTTCGGAAGAGTGCACATTCTCGCCAGTAGTTTCTAGAATCATAATTATTCGTAAAACCTGAGTCCCCAGGCACATCCCCTTTCCCATCACGATCACCATGACCGCATTGCCGACTGCTGGATTCACTCGCTATTAGCTGATCTAATCTTCCACACAGTTCTTTTGCCCAGTTCTTATCCGGCAACTCCTTCTGCTCTCTCGTGGAAGTTGGAGGGTTAAAAGACAATAAAGGCAGATACAAATTGGTAAAAGGATTGATAGTACACTTGTTTACAACTTTAGCATTCTCACCTTTCACAGGTTCTTTGGGCAAAGTTGTCTGACTCCAATCCTTTGGACTTGCTATTCTCATCAGGGTTGGGTAATAGTGTAGGAGACCACCTGCTCGGCATTTTTCCTCCCCCCTGCCCTGGACTGCTGAGCTATAGGGGATGCCAAAAGCACAGTAGGGGATGGAATAGGGACGGTATCAAAGACATGAACCGGGTAAACTTCACAGCGACTTTCAGGATTCTTATCAGGCTGCAACGCTACAAAAATTCCAGCAGCAGCAGACCATTCAACCTTAAGATCTTTTAAGGTGGTAATTATAAACTTCGATGTAGTTACTAATGATTTAGCTTCTTTATCTCCATTGCTGACCTTATCCCATAATTTCTGCCCTATATCGTCCCAAAGTTCAAGTTTAAAAGCCTTCTCGGTTTCTCCCAGGTAGCCGTTAGTTCTACACCAAACTAACAGTCTATGTATGTTACTTTCTTAATATTTAAGTCCTCTCACAGAGAGAATATCAGGAGGAGCTTCACTCTTCCCTCCTCCTGCCCCAGCCGCTCACCTTTTCCGGCGATTTCTTTGACAAATTTGTCTGCGGAATGTCCGTACGCCTCCTCCCGGTTCTCAGTCCAGCTGATCCACCTCCAGCTGGACCACTCCAGGCTTTTCCCCGATCGTAGTGATACACCGTTCAGAGTATCACGTCGGGGTCACCATTTGTTGGAGTGAATAAAGGACTCAGCATTCCAATTCAATGTGAATCACGCAAAGCCATTTATTACAGAAACAAACCTCCTTATATATGCAACTATTCTCTGATCACCCGTCCACGCTCCGATCATGCATTCACTGATTGGATATCATCTATGTTCACGAAATGTCCATGCACTGGAGTCTCACCGCTGATAGGTCCATTGATTTACGTCACGTTGAGGCCTTGTTATTGTAGAGCTGCCTCTCTCAGCAGGTCCTGCTCTCAACTTTTGAGCTGCCCTTGAAATTCCTGGCTGGTTCAGTAACAAATCTCCATCTAACAGAAACCCCTCCACAGGGGTTGGCCTGATCTCTGTCCCTCTCCCAGCAGTGATGAATGATGGTGATACCAAAAATCTGAAATTAGTAATAAAATAATTTAATAAAATTAAGGTTCATATATGTTAGGTGTTAGGCACTTACTAGGCATTAAGTAAAAAGAATGGTATTCATTAAGATAAGCAGGAGAAGGCTACCCTGTTTCCCCAAAAATAAGACAGGGTCTTATATTAATTTTTGCTCCAAAACTTATTACTTTTTTATATGTATAGCTACCTAGACACTATTTAAATTGACATTTTTTAATGAACTGTAACTAGGGCTTATTTTTGGCGTAGGGCTTATATTTCAAGCATCCTCAAAAATCCTGAAAAATCATGCTAGCGTTTATTTTCTGGGTAGGTCTTATTTTGGGGGAAACAGGGTAAGACACAATGCGCTTGCTCTTAGAAGACAAGGTGATGAGACCAGCACAAGGACCAGTTCAGACTGTCTTTGCGGTTACAAGCCAAATAACAAAGGAACTGTGCCTGCCCAGGACTTGAGGTCAAACAGCAGGGCGGCTGAGAAAGACTTACTTCCTCCCAGGACTCTCGCAAGACCCCTGACTCATTGAACTGCGCATGTGCTGGGGACATTTACATATAGAATCATATAATCATTTCATTTGCAAGAGATCCTCAGGTTCACTGAGTCCAACAATAACGTAACTCTAGCACTAAACCATATGTGAAGTGGTTCCAAGAAATGTAATGCATATGTAAAGGATTTCCTGGAAATGTAATGAATATGCATGATTGTGGCAGATGCACTCGACCCCCCCTCAGCCAAACCAGCAGCAGTTTGGTCCAGGCTCCAGAGGAGGTAAGGGCCTGAGCCATAGCCAGGCCAAGAACTCCTTCCAGGAGACCCACAAGGAAGCAGGATGGCACACTGAATGCCAGTAACTTGTGAGCGCAGTGAGTCTTTTGCATACTTTTCCTACTGCATGCAATTTGACTACGAGTCAACCACTTCATTCTATGAATATGACAGCCTAGATGAGCCCACTTTGAGCTCTCCCTGCTAAATAAGTGAGCTGTATGGCAATGGTTTTACTACTCACAGGTCAGTGGATGAGCCCAATTCAAGTTCAGTATTAATCATTTAGTTTAAGTAGATGCACACCAAATGTAATGAATCATTTAGCGGTATAAAGTAGTATGTTTTTTAATATACTCTTTTCTTTATGTTACTTGGTAAGCTGGATTTGCTAAAATTTTAAGCTGTAAAGTTGAAGAGAAACTGCCAAATTCATGTATACCGTGATTAAGTTACAAAAGATGTACCCATCATTAACCAATTGACGTGATAAATGCTTTCTGACCATCTGCAAAACGAGGGGATATTTTTCAAGTTTTAGATCCTTCTGCATGACAAGAGAGAGACAGGAGATTAAGTAATACATTGATTAGAAGCAGAGTTTATATTTAAATAATAATTAATAGATGTATTGTAAGAAACTAAACAATTATAACTAACTTCATCAGTTATTTTTTAGTATAGATGTATGTCAAAATTTTCAAAAATTGTAATACATATGTAATAATTATGTGAATATAAGCAATGCAAGAGCATCCAGTCTTTGGAGCACTTATGGAGGATGATCCCCAGTGTTCCCCAGCACTGATAAAATAAAAGAATGCTGCTTAACAGTATAACTGACTCTGTCGTTAAGTTTATTTCTCCATTTCAAAGTTCTGCTCATATTTACCAAAAGCAACTACAGACTACACTGAACACTTGAAAGATAAGGTCTAGTTTGCACTTTGCTTGGAAAAACAGAACTAATGGGAAAAACGACGATCCAAGGCTAACACGGAGACATTACAGACATCTGCAAAACAGGGCCTATTTTGCACTTTGCTGAGAAGAAAGGATTTATTCAGACAAAACAGTACCTGCAAGGCTATGGACCATAAATAATGTCTAAGCTGAACAAAATAAAGGCCGACATGGAATCAGAGAAAAAGATCCAATGAGAAGCAAGAAGACCTCAAAATGAAATATTGCTATTGGACTGAATCATGGTACGAATGATTTGCAAAGATATAAAAGTCTATGGTTTTCTATGCTCAGGTCGGAACCTCTGTGCAGGTACCCAGCTTGAGCCAGTCCTCCTGCTATTCTACTCCATTAAATTTTTTTTTTCTGAGAATTTGTTTCCTGAAAGTCTGCTCTGCATACGGTTATCAGACCTCGCCTGAAAGTTTGCCTCTGGAGTTCTAAAATACAGACTCCGGAGTGAACGGTTATCAGGGAGAGAAGAATCTTAAGAATTTTAAACTCAAATAACATTTTCTGAGAACTCTGTTCAGCTGCATATCCCACAAGAAAATGCTTGGAAAGCACAGATCTGCTTGCTGCAATCAGAACAGCAAAGTGAGCAAGAAATCTCCAAGGAAATTTTGGATACTGTATTTTCACTAGTATGGGCAGCTAAAGTACCTGGTAAAGCCAACACTACACTAACAGAACTGAGACAGAACTGAAACAGGACTTCAATTCGGTAAGGAAAAACAACATCCAATAAACATGGAAGCCAAAGTGGGGTTAGAGACTTTGATTAACAAGTTTATGCACTATGGACTTTTGCAGGAATGTCAATCAGAATATGTATGTATGTATGTATGTATGTATGTCTGTCTGTCTGTCTGTTTGGGATTGGAAGGGACCTCAAAAGATCATCTAGTCCAATCCCCCTGCTGGAGCAGGAACGCCTAGGTGAGGTCGCACAGGAATGTGTCCAGGCAGGCTTTGAATGTCTCCAGGGAAGGAGACTCCACAACCTCCCTGGGTAGCCTGTTCCAGTGCTCTGTTACCCTCACTGAGAAGAAGTTCTTTCTCAAATTTAAGTGGAACCTCTTGTGTTCCAGCTTGATCCCATTGCCCCTTGTCCTATCATTGTTTGCCACTGAGAAGAGCCTGACTCCATCCTCGTGGCACTCACCCTTTATATATTTATAAACATTAATAAGGTTACCCCTCAGTCTCCTCTTCTCCAAACTAAAGAGACCCAGCTCCCTCAGCCTTTCTTCATAAGGGAGAAATAATACTCATAAGGGAGAAATAATACTCCAATTTTGCCAGTAAAGAAACCACATTCTATGGAATACTGGTTGATACAATATTTGAGAGCCATTAATCCTATTGTGATAAATGTGCACCTGGTAGTGCCAAAGCCCATACACTCTTCGACTAATATAGCAGGAAATAACATTTATTTTACTGTTTTAGACTTGAAAGATGCATTTTCTGTATACGATGGGATTTAGAGAGCCAGAAGCTTTTCACCTTTGAATGGGAAAGACCTACCACTGGAAGAAAGATGCAGCTTGCTAGACTGTTTGCCAAAAGGACTTAAGAACAATCCTGCTTTGTTTGGTGACATACTGGTAAAATAATTAGAAGCTTGGCAGGTATCTGTGACTGTGTTGCTGATTCAGGAGGCAGGGAAATTAACTTTGGGACAGCAGATTACTGCATTTGCACCATATGCTGTGGCCTCAGTGCTGGAACAACAAGGACACCGTTGGCTGTCACCTGGTACAGTACCAAGCAGCATTACTGGAACAGGATGATGTAGGTTTAAAAACAACAACATTTTGAATCCTGCTATTCTATTGCTTATATTTAATCATAACCAACTACTGAACAAGTTTTTTCTAGCAGACCAGACTTAAAGGATTCTCCACTGGAAGATGCAGAGTAGACTCTGTTCATGGGAGCAGTTTTGCTCTGAGTGAAGAACGACCATCTGGATATGCTGTGGTAACTAGAGAATATAACTGAATCACAATCATTGCCATCAAATATGTCAGCACAGAAAGCTGAGCTGATTGCTTTGATTAGAGCCTAAGAACTGTAACAAGGCGAGTGGGTTAATATATAGAGACTCTGCATATGCTTTTGGAATTGTGCATGCACATGAGACAATGTGGAAAGAAAGAGGACTTCTGACTTTACAAGTATCACCAGAGGTGTCAGTAATGCATTGTAAGGCTCACCAATTTGGACAATCTGAAGTTAAACTGCAAAGAAAGTGGCCAATGAAGCGATAATGTGTGCCTTGATCCTACAAAACCTATATGAGAGTAGATGCTATGATAGTAAGTGTTAAAAGATATGCAATTTGACCTAAAATGCAAAGTTGTAAGATCGGGTTAAAGCCTCCACCTGGAGAGGTAAAAAGAGGGAATTTTCTGGGACAATTTTGGTAAATTGATTTTTCTGAATTTTCCAGATGACCTGAAACTTTCCCATGACGGACCAACAAAACTAGGGAAGTAGCAAAGAAATTATTGAATAAAATCATACCAAGGTTTGGCCGTTCCACATTTTATAGTAGAAATAATACAGACCATTTCTACTCTTCTAGGGGTAAGATGGGATTTACATACCCCTTAGAGACTTCATTGTAGTGGGAAGGTAGAAATAATGAATCAATCTATAAAAAGACAATTAGCTAAATTGTGACAGGAATCTCATGCAAAATGGATAGATGTATTGTAAATTGTTTTCCTGAGAATTCACATTACTTCAAGAATAAGAGAAAAAGTAAGCCCTTCTGAAATATTGTATGGGAGACCCTATTCAGTAAACTTGTGTCCTGGTTTTGTTAAAAACAAGACCAGTTCTCTTTTAGTGATTTTTCCTTTCAGCTAAGTTCAGCTAAGTGCCTTCTAAGTAACTGCATATTTTTCCTAGACACTGTACTGGTGCTGATAAGAGGACCAACGGAATGCTGAAGAAGCTCATGCTTAGATTTATTACTATGGTAACCAAGGTTAACGGATAATGGGACATATTTGGAAGGAGGAGTGGATGGAACAACTGACTAAAATTGACCAACTGAGTATTCCATCCCATAATCATCATGTACCCTATATAAGAGCAGAGATCACAAGGGTCTCGCCTCTTCGACCGTGGCTAGAATCTGGAGAAAACCTTGTCTGTCTGCCTGTGATCTATAGGCCTCAGGCCCTGCATCCTTGAAATCCATTTTCTGGTTTGCTGTGAAGTCCCGCCCATGACTTCCGGGTGCCTGCCCTACACCTGCTGGAGCCAAGCTCCTAGCTCCGCCGCTGCTGGAGTGATGCCAACTCCATATCGGACATTCAAGATTGCTTTTGTATATTTTGTATATATATTTATTCTCTATTTATTAGTAGCATTAGTAAAACCTTTAAAATTTTTCCAACTTGTAAGACTCTTTCTAACTTGAAGTCCTTCTTCCTTATCTTTCTATCACCTTTTATGGTGGTGGGGATTAACAGAGGGCATCTGCCATTGTTTATTGTTGCCTTGCTTTAAACCTTGACAGATTTAATTTGTGACCCATACAGGGAGAGATGAACGTATGGGGAAAGAGAAAGTATGGATAGAGAGAGCCATACGGGGATAAGATAAGAAAAAAACTGTAACAGGTTTTGTTTAAAGGATGCTGTTGCAAATTTGGTTGGATTTAATAATGTCTTTTTTGGGATTAATTCTTATTGTTAATATTTTTGTGTGGAATGTCATCTCTGGAAGTCAGAATAAAGTTGTTATAAAAGTTTTGTTCATGGGTTGTGTAGAAGTGATTTATTTAATCCTAATTAAGCCAATGATGTATTTCTATTAATTGTTATCATACTTCAGGAGTATGCATTTTTGGAATTCTTTGGTAGAAGCAGAAGAAATTAAAGAGACCTGTGCCTTTTGTTTTCTCAGTTTCAGGAGTGATATTTTAGGACAGCTATTTAACTATTCTCTGCCTGTGGCATTAGAGCAAATTATAGATGCTTTGGGGAATTTTGAATATCCCTGGACATTTGAGTGAAGAGTCTCTGGAATGTGTGTCAGTCTTTGCTAGTGACAGGAATTGCCGCTCTTAAAGCTACAAGCACTTCAGCCACTGAAATGCCCATGCCAGCTACTGTACCCCCCTAGACAGATTCTGCAACTACGTCAGTTCTTATAACAGATACAATAGCTACTGCACCCCCCTCAACAGACTCTGCAGCAACTCCAGTTCCTGACTTGGATACTGCAGCCACTACAACTGCAACATCAGTTACTGCATCCACTCAAAC
Source organism: Patagioenas fasciata (assembly GCF_037038585.1). Lineage (NCBI taxonomy): Eukaryota > Metazoa > Chordata > Aves > Columbiformes > Columbidae > Patagioenas > Patagioenas fasciata. The sequence goes on from NC_092559.1 coordinate 42,149,723, forward strand.
CCCCACAACATGTGATGTGGCCATTCAGACTTGAACAGTATTAGTTCACAGAATCACAGAATGTTAGGGATTGGAAGGGACCTCAAAAGATCATCTAGTCCAATCCCCCTGCTGGAGCAGGAACACCTAGATGAGGCTACACAGGAATGTGTCCAGGCCTTAATTTTGCTCTTCGAGATCAAGGTAAATGAACCATTGATACAGGGAATTAACAATTAACTAATTAACACTTAAAGAACTAACACTTAAAGACTTAAAGAACTAACAGAGAGCTAACCCTTTAACCCACATCACTATTGCCTAACCTTGCTTAGCTTTGTGTAACTTATTGTATGAGAAAAAGGAGTTCGCTGACGCCTTGCAAAGATAGTAATCCTTGGGTGCATCCTTGGTGCATCCTTGGGTGAACTAGATAACAGAAACTTGGGCACAGGACAGGGGATATGCCAGTTTTAACCAACTCAGCAGTCTGAGTCCTAACCAACTCATCACACTGGACCAAAGGTGACGGTGTACAGAGAAGAGGACCCGGGTTCATGATCACTGCGCAGGTGCAACTAGGAGGAACCGGAGGTGGAGACTATGGAAATGGTCTCCTGGAACTCATTGTAATAAGAGCTGCCTTCTCGGGGACAGGTTATGAATATGTATAGGCATTCCTAAAACTTTCATGAATATGTAACACTTGACTGCATTTAACCAAGCTCACAGCTACTGTAATTTTACACATGTATTAGGTGAAATTATCCCTCATGTGTCCAGCGCTGTAAATACATACCTTCTTTACAATCTTAAGGGTTGTAAGATCATTTCTGCGCCTCACCATCATGAGTCCATCACCGAATGCACCGTGACATTAAATTGGCATCACGGACAGGATTCTGGGAAACAGAGGAGTGCAGGTAGTGTAGAGGGCTCTGTCTCTTGGAATCAAACCAGAAGATCTCAAAGTGCAAAAGGGGTGTTGCTCTCATGTTGATGAGAATTGTCTGCTAGGGAGAGTGAAGGGGTAATCTTATTTGTTAGTATAACTAAGTTGAGCCTTCCCGTAGCAGATTTTTGGCCCCTTCAACCACTCAGGAAAGAGAAGGGTGATGCAGCAGTTGCTGTGGCTTTTGTAACTAAGTTGTGCCTTCCCATAGTGGGTTTTGCCCCTTCGTAATAAGAATGACTGAAAAGGCTAATAATCGAGATGTGAGAAGTCGAGACTCGTTCTACACACTTTTAGCAGAGTATGGGGCTTGACCCTCCGTACCTGGAGAAGACTGGGCTCATGATAATTGGGCTAATTTACAGAGTGTAGTAGACCGAGTGATTTCTTTATAGACTAAGTCTAAGTTTAGATCAAATAAGGATAAAGCTATAGTCTGTGCTGTCCTAGGAGCTAACCTAGTAGCAGCGATTGAAGATCATCTCAGACGATGTAGTAATGAAAGCAAAATTATAGAATCCCTTGAAAATCTGGTGCAGATTTTGCAAAAAACTACCTTCAGTTTAGAACAACAATTAGAAAAAGAGAAGGAAGAAAATAGCTTATTAAAAAAAATATTTAAAAAACACAGGAGTGCTGAGAGAGTGGGAGCTAGAAGAGAAAAGTATCCGACAAATAAATCAAATCAATGAGGAGCATACTGACCCTCACATTACAAGTAAGCAAACACCTTACACTGACACTGAGCTGACCAAACTAAAGAAAGAGTGTGGTCACCTCCCTAAAGAATCTGAAATGGAGTACGTGTGACACGTATCCCTAACTGGGGGAGAACCCCTGGCAATCACTGGCACACCCAATCAATTGCTAGAAAGTGTACACAAAGCAGCCTGCTTGCAAATGATACATGAAAGAAAATTGATTCCCGAATATGAATCCCCAATGATGCTGCCAGTGAATCCTGACATGATAACTCCCTTGATAAGGGGACTTCCAGAGTCTCTCCGAGAAACAGGAAAACTAGAACCTCCATTCCCTAGTAGTGGGCAGGGGGATGGAGGATGGATTTATATCCAACAGCTCACACACACAAAGAGGGGAGATTTATTGATCACGGCTATAGTGGGTCCTAAGCATGCACTTGTAACCTTTTTAATCGATGCCAGTGCACAGATTTCTGCTCTGAAGGAAGAAGATGCTAAAAGGTGTGGGGTTTCTCCCTTGAAGTGACATTTTTGCGTCCTCAGTGCCTTACAGTCCACAGAACAATACCCCCTTCCCCTGGGTGCCAAGAAAGGTATCAAACCGGTTATACAAGAAATGTGAGAACAAAGAGTGGTAATAAATGCCCATTCTCTTTTTAACTCCCAGTGTGCCTGGGAGAAAAGTTTGTTCGTTGCTAGCCTGACTCTAGTAGAAGTAGAGAAGATTGCATGACAACAGCCGATCGTATTAAGAAGCTCATTTAAAATAATAAAAACAGTCACTTCTGGGGCCCGTACCCCTGATGAGGTGGTCCAGGAAGCCTCAGTATGAAAGTGGTATGCTCAGATTGAACACTATTGTAACATTTTCTCAATATCTGAAGGAACTTTAAAAAACCTAGCTATACAAGCTGTGGGCTGGGTAGCTTCTCATCAGGTAGATGGGGGATCCGCAGAAAATGGAATAACTGAGCTGATGAGTTAGCAAGACTGGCCCCCGTACAAAAGGACCAAATTTCAGAAGACTGGGAACGCTTGTTAGAATGGTTACATGTAAAATGCAAACACACTGGAGCTAAAGGCTTGTATCATGAAGCCCTGGTCAGCAAACAATGTCGAAGACAGCTTGAAAGGCACCCTTTAGAAGACAACCCTCTACATTTAAGGGAGGGTAAAGGTTTGTGGGATATCTGGCAGGTGGATTATTTTAGCCCCTTTAAGCAAACAGGAGGTAAACATTTTGTGCTGGTGGGGGGGAATAACCCCAGAATTGGTCCAAACTGAAGCTTTTGGCAGGGCTACAGGTGAAAACACTGTGAAACAATTGTGAGAATGGTTTGGAACTTTTCCAAAACCACAAGCTGCACCCCCGGATAATTGTATCATTTTAATTATTCTTGCCTCAAGGAGACGAGCCCTGTTTGTTTTCCTTTTTGCAGAAGAACTCTGAGGGAAACAGAGAATAACACAAATCATTCATTAATCGAATCTGAAGGCCTAAATTTTTAAAATGACCAATAGTATAAGCTGCTAATGCTTTTCTACATCTTTTCACTTACCTACTGTAGTAATTGAATGGGAGTGGGATAGTAAAGATTAAGTTAAAGACCTAACTGGTGTGTTGGGGACAGGATTGGAAGTCTTAAATGGTATTGATTCAGAAATATTAATGAATAAATTGGCTACCAGAAGTAAATATAAAAGACACACTTAGTGTGGTCCAAAATAACCTTTCTTTGGCTCTCAGTTGTACTCAGGCACAACTGTGGATGCAATCAGTAGCCACCTCAATCATAAGAGAAGCCACTTTACTTTAGTTTACTTTAGTAAACTTCACTTATAACCCCATCACAAACACAGCCACGACCTTTGTGTTAACCATACACAATGCTTCAATATACATAATTTACCCTATCATTGCATTAGGATTGAACCACAACAGAACTATACTCTATCCTTTCGAACACAGAGTATGGGTCCAAAAAGTAGAGGAAAAATGGCAAACTGTCAATTTAGAATCTTGTATTGTGCGAGAACAGCAAGGATTCATCTGTGAAAGTAATACAATCAGTGCTCAAGACATTTGTCTGAACACTGAGCAGAATTTTTGTCATTTTGAGATTCGTCCTGACAATCAAGAAACTGTATTAGTGTATATTGGCAAAGGTTGTGTGTGCTTGAGGACTGCTTGTAACTCTATATTAGTAGATACAGTGATGGTAAATATTAGAAATCATTCAAATTTTTGTGTTTGTAATTTTGTTAAAATTACTGGATGTGATTTTTCTTATTTAGCACCAGTTATATCTCATCAACTTATACAATCTAATGATACACCGATTTACAAATTACTACCTACACCTGTCAGGATGAATCTCACATTGGTAAAGCAATTGTTGCAACACCACGACTTGATCAAGATCTTGGAAGAAGTTCAAGTAAATGGACAGAAAACCTTGATAACCGTTCACCACAATGCTGAAGAAATTCACCGTGTGTTGAGTAGAAAAAGATGTTGAACATAAGTGGTGGGACACGCTTTTTGGGTGGTCACCTACTGCTACAGGCATCCTGAACAAGTTGTGTCACTCCATAGTTGTTCTCTTAGTATTAGTTTTGATAGGTTTTGTTCTGTCCGCCATATTGCATGTTTTAAATTGGAATTTGGTAAAGCGTTTGACACATTTAACATCTGTACTTAATGCACATAATTTGTTTAGTGTACCCTCCAATGTAGACATCCCTAAAACCATTGATACAAAGCGGATCACGTGGATATAAACCACTTTTCCTTTTCTTCCTCTATACCTCTCTTTGAGGATTGTGTTACTGCCACAAGCTCCTGATAATAATGTTCAGCCATGGGGTGGTGCAGGAGTCAGTCCAAAGAACAGTATCTGCTTGAACATTGCCATCAAGAACAGATGGACAACGACTTGGAGAGAGGCCTGAGGAAAAAAACTGTGTTATACAGGTCTCTCCGATCTGGGGACAATAGCTGTTGTCCAGAAGATGGATTTCCACCTGCTGCTTCAGCCAAACCTGCCCCCCCACCTCCTCCCTGTTACTAAGACCAATGAAGAAGAGCATGCGCAGAGGCTCGCCGAGGGTCTTGAGGTCACCCAAAGGACCAGAAAGAGACCCCTGAACGTGAGACCACAAAGGCGCAGACAGGTTCTGGCAGGTGAAGCGGAGATTCTTCGAGCCTGTGCAGTTAAGCCTGGATTGCAAAACAAAGGCGGAGATTGGCCTCGACCCATGGGAGTGAGGGGGGGTGAAGAAGCATAAAAGATGGTTCCTGACTGGACATTGTTGAGGTCTCCCCACCAAAGGATCACGGATCACGACAGAGGACTGGCAGGATGCTGTTTGGGACCTGGGACCATAGGGATGCCTTTGGACCCGTGATGGTAACCAACCCTCTTTCCCCCTTTCCTTTTTCTTTCCCTTTTTCTCTTTCTCTATCGCATGCCACTTTATGGGCAAAATAATAAAGTAACACTGTTTGATTGAATTAAAACCCCTTGGCATTTTGGTTGTCTAATTTTGCGCTTCGAGATCAAGGTAAACGAACCATCATGAGTCCATTACTGAATGGACCGTGACAGTACCCCAAAGACAGTTTTAGGCAGACAACAAGTTCCAAAATAGACTTTATTCTGGCCAGAAAAGTGCAGCCAACAAACCAACTGTCCTGGTTTTGTTAAAAACAAGTTTCTCTTTTAGTGAATTTGCCTGTCAGCTAAAGCCTTCATGTTAGCTGCATTTTCCTGCAGAACCCAACACGTGTTTTGGTTAAACCTAGCAATGGAATGCAAACTTATTGATAAGCATGGATGGACATCTCACGAGAGGGGCAACGAGAAAACTGATGACCGAGAGACTGACCAACGGTGTATAACATTCCATTCACGTGAATACTTCATATAAAAGTGGGAGATCACGAGGATCTCAGCCCCTTTTTCCCCCTTTTCCCTTTTTCCTCATGGCTGACATTAGGAGAGGACCTTGCTGGTCGTCCCTGCGAACTGAGGCCTAGTGACAGACTGAATCCAGCTCCGGTTGGCTACAGAGTCTAATCCAGGACTTTGGGTGCTGGCTCTGCAGTTGCTGAGACTTACAAGATTGGTTTTGTATATTTTGTATTATTTTCTCTATTCTTATTAGTAGCATTAGTAAAACATCTTTAACTTTTCCAACTCTCTTCTCTCTGTCCTTCTTTCCCTCCCGATCGCCTGTCCTGAGTGGGAAGGGGGGAGAGGGAGGGACAAAAGGGGGAAGTGGGGGGGAGAAGAGGTTAACAATACATCTGCCAGGGTTTGATTGTCACCCCGCAATCTTAACCCTCGACAGATAATTGGCGCCCAACGTGGGGCAAGAGAAAGGGGTAAATTTGAAGATTTTTGACTTTTCTACTGCTCTGACATACCTTTCAATTTTCTTGGCACGGTGCCAACTCATAGAGTTGTGATACTCGTGCGTCTGCTTGCTTTGGATATTTTTTAGTGATATTAAGGCAAAGTGAATTACATTGATTTAAAAATGTTATGGCAAAAGTTGTATCAGTTATTTTCTACATTGTGCTCGCTGATCCCATATCTGTGTTGGTGTTTCTTTCTGAATCGAAGTATTCATTATACAACAACAAGAAACTGGACAGCGGTCATGATGATTCTGTGTGGTTTGGCATTGGTTTATTTCATTATACTGCAGCCGCTAATGAATTTCTACTCGCTTCTGCTTTACCTTGAAAAACCTCCAGGAGAGATTAAAGAGCAGAATGGCTCTATATTTGCTAATTGGTCAAGCGAATCTTTAGAAAGGCTGACTAACAATACTTTTGTGTTTTCACTAGGACAGTTTGCAAATGTTTTAGAGAACTTTGAATATCCTTGGAGCTTTGATAGAACTGTGATGGTGTTATCTGGTTTGCTGAATGTGTGTCAGTTTGTGTTACTGTTAAGAGAAATGAGGTTCAATAGGAGGTTTGCGTCTCTTCTTAGTCTTGAGATTTGCGGTGCGTCTTCGGAAGCTTTAGCAAAAAGCACTCCTAGCCGCTCGAGAAAAGGCAAAACAGCCAAAGCTGCTGCTACTGCAGCCACTGCCCCCCCAACTGCGGCTTCACAGGCTGAAGCTACAGCTCCTACGCAGAGCTCCTCTGCCAAGGTCGCTGCAGATAACGTTACTTCTCTAGCCTCAAAGGCTAACAAGGCAGCCCCCCCGTCTTCACACACTGCTCACTGTTGCTGCTGTAACCACAGCAATCACTGTGACAGTCATTCAGACTCTGAAAATGAATCAAATGATGGTGAACCCATATCAGCATCAGTTGCCGGTTGTAAGAAAGTCACTAGAAAGACTACCCATGCAGCAGGTGATGGCACAGGGCCAACATCAACCCAAGGGGCATCATCAGGACAGGGTGGAGATGAAGTGACCACCACTCGGTCCTTTTCTCCAGGTGAGCTGAGAGATCTGCGAAAAGACTTTAGTCGTCGTGAAGGCGAGAATATTTTAACCTGGCTGCTGCGATGCTGGGACAATGGGGCAGAAACAATTGAATTAGAAGGTGGTGAAGCCAGGCAGCTGGGATCTCTGTCAAAAGATTCCACCATTGATAGGGCAATTTCAAGAGAGTCTAATGCCGCTGCTCTCTGGACCCGACTCCTGGCAGCTATGAAAGTCAGATTTCCCTACAAGGAAGATTGTATATCCACGTTAGGGAAATGGAATACTATGGAGAGAGGTATCCAGTTCCTGAGAGAATTAGCTGTGTGAGAGATCATCTATCTAGGACCAAACAGCCAAGAGGGGACAGACCCAGAGAGAATCAATTGTACAAAATCTATGTGGCGCAGATTTGTACAAAGTGCACCACCTGCATATGCTAAGTCATTGGCAGGAATGGTCTGGTCAGCTAGAGGTGTACAAGAAATTAATGAAGTGATTGAGCAGCTCCGGTACTTGGAGGACAGCCTTGCTGGTTCTCTACGGGCTTGTGTCTCTTCTGTGGAGAAACTGTGTGAAAAATCTGATGACCGGTTTGAAAAGCTGTTGCAAGAAATCAAAGAGCTCAGAGAAGAATCGTACCGTTCACGATCTGCACAAACCTATGTTTCAGCTGTTAGGAGAAGGGGTTTCCAATCTCGAGAGAGAGGGCAGAGACAGCCCACAAAAAGAGGTTCACTGTGGTTCTTCCTACATGAGCAGGGAGAAAACATGAATAAGTGGCATGGAAGGCCTACCTCAGAACTTCAAGAACGAGTACGTGAGATAAAAGGAAAAACTCCTAGGAAGGTGGCTGCTCCAGTTTACAAAAGGGGCAGAAGAGATTCTGATACTCTTGAAGGAACCTCTAATTCACACCCAGAGACTGTGCAAAACAGGAATTAGAGGTGCCCTGCCTCCAACCAGGTGGAGGAAAGGGATAACAGAGTTTATTGGACTGTACAAATACTATGGCCTGGTACAACACAACCCCAGGAGTACAAAGCTTTAGTGGACACTGGTGCTCAGTGCACAATAATTCCTTCTAATTTTAAAGGAACGCAATCCATCAATATTGTTGGAGTGACTGGGGGATCCCAGGAGCTGACTGTTGTAGAGGCTGAAATGAGCCTAACTGGAAAAAACTGGCAAAAGCATCCCATTGTGACTGGTCCAGATGCTCCGTGCATCCTTGGCATAGACTACCTCAGGAGAGGGTATTTTAAGGACCCAAAAGGGTATAGGTGGGCATTTGGTATAGCAGCTGTGGACACTGAGAAAATTGAACAGCTGTCTGATTTGCCTGGTCTTTCAGATGACCCTTCTGTTGTAGGACTGCTGATGGTTGACGATCAGCAGGTGCCAATTGCTACCACGACGGTGCATCGCTGGCAATACCGCACCGATCGAGACTCTTTGATTCCTATCCAGAAGCTGATCCGTCAATTGGAAAGCCAGGGTGTGATCAGTAAGACTCGCTCACCTTTTAACAGCCCAATCTGGCCAGTGCGAAAGTCTAGTGATGAGTGGAGACTAACTGAAGACTATCGTGGCCTGAATGAAGTTACACCACCACTGAGTGCTGCTGTGCCTGACATACTAGAACTGCAATTTGAACTGGTGTCAAAGGCAGCCAAGTGGTATGCTACAATTGACATTGCTAATGCATTTTTCTCTATTCCTGTAGCAGCAGAGTGCAGGGCGCAGTTTGCTTTCACCTGGAGGGGCATCCAGTATACATGGAATCGCTTGCCCCAGGGGTGGAAACACAGTCCTACCATCTGCCATGGACTGATCCAGACCACGCTGGAGCAAGGTGAAGCTCCAGAACACTTGCAATATATTGATGACATCATCGTATGGGGCGACACAGCGAAAGAAGTCTTCGAGAAAGGTGAGAGAATAATTCATATTCTTTTGGATGCTGGTTTTGCCATAAAACGAAGCAAGGTCAAGGGACCTGCACAAGAGATCCAGTTTTTAGGAATAAAATGGCAAGATGGCCGTCGTCAGATCCCAATGGATGTGATCAACAAAATTGCAGCAATGTCTCCACCTACTCATAAAAAGGAGACACAGACTTTCTTGGGCGTTGTAGGTTTTTGGAGAATGCATATTCCTGACTACAGCCACATTGTGAGCCCTCTCTATCGAGTGACTCGTAAAAAGAACCAATTTGAGTGGGGCCCTGAACAACAACAAGCCTTTGAACAAATTAAGCGTGAGATAACTCATGCGGTGGCCCTTGGACCAGTCCGAACTGGACTAGATGTTAAAAATGTGCTCTACACCGCAGCCGGAGATACTGGACTTACCTGGAGCCTCTGGCAGAAAGCACCAGGAGAAACCCGAGGTCGACCCTTAGGTTTTTGGAGTCGAGGATACAAAGGATCTGAGGCCAACTATACTCCAACTGAAAAGGAGATACTAGCCGCATATGAAGGAGTTCGAGCTGCTTCAGAAGTGATCGGCACTGAAGCACAGCTCCTCCTGGCACCTCGACTGCCGGTGCTGAGCTGGATGTTCAAGGGGACGGTTCCCTCTCCACATCATGCAACCGAAGTTACATGGAGTAAATGGATTGCACTGATCACACAACGAGCTCGAATTGGAAGTCTGAACCGTCCAGGGATATTAGAAGTGATTACAGAATGGCCAGAAAGCAAAGACTTTGGGATGTCTCCAGATGAGGAGGAAGTAAAACGTGCTGAAGAAGCACCACCATATAATACGCTTTCAGAGACTGATAAGCAGTATGCACTGTTCACAGATGGATCCTGTCGTCTTGTAGGAAAACATCGAAGGTGGAAAGTTGCTGTGTGGAATCCCACACGACAAGTTACAGAAGCCACTGAAGGACAAGGTGAATCCAGTCAGTTTGCAGAAGTGAAAGCCATCCAGCTGGCTTTGGACATTGCTGAATGAGAGAAGTGGCCAATACTTTATCTCTATACTGACTCATGGATGGCAGCAAATGCCTTATGGGGGTGGCTACAGCAATGGAAGAAAAGCAACTGGCAGCGCAGAGGTAAACCCATTTGGGCTGCCACACTGTGGCAAGACATTGCTGCTCAGCTAGAGAGCCTGCCTGTGAAAGTTCGTCATGTAGATGCTCATGTGCCTAAAAGTCGAGCCACTGCGGAACATCTAAACAACCACCAAGCAGATCAAGCTGCTAAGATTAAAGTATCTGAGGTGGACTTGGACTGGCAACATAAAGATGAACTTTTCCTAGCTCGGTGGGCCCATGATGCTTCAGGGTATCAAGGTAGAAATGCAACATACAAATGGGCTCGTGATCGAGGGGTGGATTTAACTATGGACACTATTTCACAGGTTATTCATGAATGTGAAACTTGCGCCGAAATCAAACAAGCAAAACGGTTAAAACCTGTATGGTATGGGGGGCGATGGTTAAAGTATAAGTATGGAGAAGCTTGGCAGATTGATTATATTACACTTCCACAAACACGTCAAGGTAAGCGTTATGTACTTACAATGGTGGAAGCAACCACTGGATGGTTGGAAACATATGCCGTACCTCATGCTACAGCCCAAAATACTATCTTGGGCCTTGAGAAGCAAGTCCTTTGGCGGCACGGTACGCCAGAAAGAATTGAATCAGACAATGGTACTCATTTCAAAAACAGTATTATAGACAATTGGGCCAAAGAACATGGTATTGAGTGGGTATATCATATTCCATATCATGCACCAGCCTCTGGGAAAATTGAAAGGTACAATGGTTTGTTAAAAACTGCACTAAAGGCACTTGGTGGTGGAACCTTTAAAAACTGGGATTCACATTAAGCAAAAGCCACTTGGTTGGTCAACACTAGGGGATCAACCAACCGAGCCGGGCCTGCCCAATCAGAAATTCTACGTACTGTAGAAGGAGATAAAGTCCCTGTAGTACACATGAAAAATATCTTAGGAAAGGCAGTCTGGGTTACTCCTGCCTCAGGCAAAGGCAAACCTATTCGTGGGATTGTTTTTGCCCAGGGACCTGGCAGCACCTGGTGGGTGATGCTTAAGGATGGAGAAGTTCAGTGTGTACCTCAAGGGGATATCATTTTAGGTGAAAATATGCAATGTTGAACTGTATGATGTGAATTGCCGCACTAACAATGTTTAATAAGTGTCTTTCAGATCAAGACAATGGTGATGAAACTAGAGCTAGCTTCTTCAAGTGGCGCCCGACACCTTCTTCGAAGTTGGTGTCCTTAACCCACAAACAGTGGTCATGAGATGCACTTGTACCATTTTTCCTGCCCTGGGAGACTGTTGTGACAAAATGAACTTAATGAATTTTTCAAAGGATGGTCCACTGATGTAGTGGCAGAGCCCCCCCCGCCCCAGGGGGATGGGGTTGTCGCCAGCCTGGCTGAGAGGTGAAGCCAGAGACAAAAGAGACTAAAGGAGCACCATTAGAAGGTAACAATGAGTGAGCAATCGCCGGACACATGCGTGCAGAGCGCGTGGACAGTACATGCAGCCTATCATGTTATTGTATAACACGAGTTACAACCAATCACGTTGTTGTAAGGCGCGTGGACAGGGCAGCTTTGCTATAAAGCTAGCCCGGTCCGACAATAAAGCGAACTCTGTGAACATCATATTGGTGTGTCAGGTTCCGTGGCTCGCATGGATAAAGCAACACTTTGGTGACCCCGACGTGATACTTCGTATCGAAGCAAGATCGCCGGAAGTGAAGACGCGAGGACGCCACCTGGGGGCGACACCAGCCCAGCGCTCAATCATAGCGGAAAGTAGGCCTACGAAGAAGCAGGTGGCATGGGAAACACGGCATCCGTGGAAGAAAAAATAATAGTGAGAAGTATTCTGCAGCTGGCTGCAAGAACAGGAAGAATTTTGGAAAAAGACGCGGTGGAGCGCCTTTTACTATTCGCCCAGCGTAAGGGCTGTGTTCGTTCGACGGACGAATTTTTTTCTCCCAGTACATGGGAGGACATAGGGACCGAACTATGGGAAGCGGTTACAAGGGGGAGCCGCGAGGCTTGCGATCTCGCCGGACCCTGGCGGGAGGTCAGGCAGCTAATGCAGGAAGTCTCAGAGGAGCCGGAGCTGTGTGCCGTCCCCTCGGAGCCGCCCGCCGCGAGCTGCCCACCCTCCGAGAACTCCGAAGAATCAACACCGCTGGTATGTCCCGTATCAGATCTGGAGTTCTGGGGCGGAGAGCAAATTATACCCTCTGCGCCCGTTGAGCCATTGCCTGGCTCCGACAACGAATGGCAGCAACCGGCAAGTTTCAACAAGCCAGGACAAGTTAATCCAGCCGACGTGCCTTTGCCGGAGGACCCGATGGAACACCAGGACGGAGCACCGCAGAATCGCCCTGAGTTCCAGGAGGAGAGCCACGTGCAGAGCCTGAAGGACTTACTGAGACGGCAGGAGAGCCAGATACAAGAAGTTCTAGAAGCTATGAAACGACTAGATGGCGGTAACAGTAAAACTTCGCGGTTAATAGCATATAAAAAGGCGTCAGATGCAATTAAGGACGGGCTGGAGGCAATTGGCAGGGAATGTGAAAAACGGGGAAAACAGGAAAGGGAGGGGGTGGAATTAGACCTCACTCCGGAGGAGCTCCGTATCAAAAGGGAGCGAATACAAAAATGGGCTAGACAATGTGTTGAAGATGGGATGTGGTCTGTAAGAGAAGCAGATGAATATTTGAGAGCGCGATATGGAAAAGGGCTGGAGACTGGGTTAGCAGATCGGTTTGCAAATATGCGCCGACTTACTGATCCACAGGGAAACACAAGGGAATTGTATAGCAGTGATAATAATGATAATTTGGGTGCTGCCCCTGTGCATCAGGGTAGAGATATTCCTCGAGATCATTCTTATAATGCAGGGCAACGTTGGCAAGGAGTAATCAGAGATGCAACTATTGAAGGGATCATGTTACCTGGTAGTATTACAGCAGTGCCAGTGCACATAGATAATAGAGGACAAAGGCAGTGGTCGCCTTTTGATTGGAAAACGGTTAAGCAATTGCAAAGTGCAGTTATGCAATATGGTACGGATAATAAGCATGTGATGCAGCTAATCAATTCATTTTTCAAGGAGCAAGTACTAACTCAAACAGATATTAGGGCGTTGATGGAGTTATTGCTTCCTCCAACGGGGTATTTGCTGTTCTTGGACAAGTGGCAGGGGAAAGTGGAATTGGCAGTATTAGAAAATGTTCGTTTACCAGCTGATGATCCGTTGCGGTTAGCTAGCATGGACCAGTTACTGGGTCGTGGGCAATATGCGGATGGTGCTACTCAGGCAGCACTTCATCCAAGGATTTTGCAGCAAACGCAAGGGCTTGCCTTGGCGGCAGTGAAAGAATTGCCAAATAGAGGTAACCCTGTGCCACCCTATTCTACAATAGAGTGGGATCCTGGGGAACCATATATGACATTTGTGGATCGTTTAAAAGAAGTGATAGATGCCTCTCCTAACTTGACTCCAGAGGCAAAAGCTGCTGTGGGGAAAGATTTGGCTATGATGAATGCAAACACCCAATGCCAACAGATATTAGCCGGTTTGGGAAAAACTGCTTCTTTAGCAGAGATGGTGGAAGCTCGCACACAGGTACCGATTATGCAACAGGAGGTAGAAAAAGCAAAAATACATGCTCAAGCCCACGCTGCAGCCTTGGCTGCAGCACTTAAGCCTGCAATGAAAGGCCGAAGCCCTTCTTGTGGCCTAGCATGTTTTACTTGCGGACAGACAGGACATCTTAAAAGAAACTGCCCTCAATATGCTTAGCAGCATTGCAAAAATGGCATAACTCTCCAGTTAATCTGGTAACAGATTCTCTTTATGTTGTGGGAATTGTACAAAGAATACATAGAGCACTTTTGCAGCGAGTTTCCAATTCCTTGTTGTTTGAAGCATTGTTAGATTTGTGGAACGTATTAGATTATAGGACAGCACCAGTATTTATCATGCATATAAAAAGCCATACTAACATACCAGGTGGTCTAGTAGAAGGAAACAGCACCATAGACAAACTTGTGGCAGTAGCAGATATATCCCCTTTTGAACAAGCCAGACAAGCTCACGAATTCTTTCATCAATCCTCAGCAGCACTCCGAAAGCAGTTTACAATTACAAAGGAACAAGCTCGAGCCATTATTGCAGCTTGTCCTGATTGTGCCCGCATAGTCCCTCTCCAACAAAAGGGAGTAAATCCTCGGGGCTTGCAGCCAGGTCAGTTATGGCAAACTGATATTACTGAATTTGCACCATTTGGCAGACAAAAGTACATTCATGTCTCCATAGATACCTGTTCAGGACTGCTGTGGGCTACAGCCTTGACCTCAGCAAATGCAAAGGCAGTAAAACGTCATTTACTACAAGCTTTTGCTGTCATGGGTGTCCCTACACAAATCAAAACAGATAATGGTCCTGCATACCACTCTGACAGACTTGCAGCCTTCCTCACCCAGTGGAAGGTACAGCACCTGTTTGGAATCCCTTATAATTCTACTGGCCAAGCAATTATTGAGCGTGCACACCGTGCATTAAAAAATCTTTTGTCTGTTTTGAAAAAACAAGGGGGAATTGGTGTGAGCCCAGAAGAGGTATTGATGAAGGCATTGTATGTGCTGAACTGGCTTAATCCTAAAAGTGAAACTGAAATGGAACCAATTGTTATGCACCATATCAAAAATGTCAAAGATTTTTCCGAAAATGTGCCTAAGGTTAGTGTGTTTAATCCGACAACACAACAATGGGAAGGTCCTATGTCACTAATAACCTGGGGAAGGGGATATGCTTGTGTTTCTACAGGTAACCACAAAAATTCATGGATCCCAGCAAAGTGGGTGAGACCTTGGCTAGCTAACAGAGAAGAAACCGATTGCAGTGATGACAACCCTTAACCTCAGACATGTTATCGCTTTAAGCAACGAATGTAGCCAATGTTGAGAATACCACTTTGTAAAACAGAGCAGCAATTAATGTTTTGTTATTGGACATGTTCACAGTTATGAAGAGTTTGATTGTATGTGTTGTTTGAACTTAAAAGTTAAAAAGATAGAAGATTTGCAGAACAAGAAAATAACAGAAGATATTGGGTTTTTTGGGGTGAATGCCTTGTTTGGTTAAAAGGAATATTGAAAACAGGTTTGTTCTTGTTAATTGTAATTGTATTAGCCTTAATGTTCTTACCCTGTATTTCACACTGTATTTAAAGCATGATACGGCGTATTGTTAATATAAAATAAAAGAGGGGGAGATGTAGTGGCAGAGCCCCCCCCGCCCCAGGGGGATGGGGTTGTCGCCAGCCTGGCTGAGAGGTGAAGCCAGAGACAAAAGAGACTAAAGGAGCACCATTAGAAGGTAACAATGAGTGAGCAATCGCCGGACACATGCGTGCAGAGCGCGTGGACAGTACATGCAGCCTATCATGTTATTGTATAACACGAGTTACAACCAATCACGTTGTTGTAAGGCGCGTGGACAGGGCAGCTTTGCTATAAAGCTAGCCCGGTCCGACAATAAAGCGAACTCTGTGAACATCATATTGGTGTGTCAGGTTCCGTGGCTCGCATGGATAAAGCAACACTCTGATTAATTACTCCTGTGTATATATGTACATATGTGTATATATATATATATAGTAGTAGTGATTAATTAGATTGTATTGATAGATTGTATTAATAAGGTTTAAGTATTCAGTGAATGTCATATTATAAGGGGTGGAATGTCCTGGTTTTGTTAAAAACAAGTTTCTCTTTTAGTGAATTTACCTGTCAGCTAAAGCCTTCATGTTAGCTGCATTTTCCTGGAGAACCCAACACATGTTTTGGTTAAACCTAGCAATGGAATGCAAACTTATTGATAAGCACGGATGGACATCTCGCGAGAGGGGCAACGAGAAAACTGATGACCGAGAGACTGACCAATGGTGTATAACATTCCATTCACGTGAATACTTCATATAAAAGTGGGAGATCACGAGGATCTCATCCCTTTTTCCCCCTTTTCCCTTTTTCCTCATGGCTGACATTAGGAGAGGACCTTGCTGGTCGTCCCTGCGAACTGAGACCTAGTGACAGACTGAATCCAGCTCCGGTTGGCTACAGAGTCTAATCCAGGACTTTGGGTGCTGGCTCTGCAGTTGCTGAGACTTACAAGATTGGTTTTGTATATTTTGTATTATTTTCTCTATTCTTATTAGTAGCATTAGTAAAACATCTTTAACTTTTCCAACTCTCTTCTCTCTGTCCTTCTTTCCCTCCCGATCGCCTGTCCTGAGTGGGAAGGGAGGAGAGGGAGGGGCAAAAGGGGGACGTGGGGAGGAGAGGAGGTTAACAATACACCTGCCAGGGTTTTTGTTGTCACCCCACAATCTTAACCCTTGACAGATAATTGGCGCCCAACGTGGGGCAAGAGAAAAGGGTAAATTTGGAGATTTTTAGCTTTTCTACTGCTCTGATGTACCTTTCAATTTTCTTGGCACGATGCCAACTCATAGAGTTGTGATACTCGCGCGTCTGTTTGCTTCGGATATTATTTAGTGGTATTAAGGCAAAGCGAATTACATTGATTTAAAGATGTTATGGCATAAGTTGTATCAGTTATTTTCTACATTGTGCTCACTGATTCCTTATCTGTGTTGGTGTTTCTTTCTGAATCGAAGTATTCATTATATAACAACAAGAAACTGGACAGCGGTCATGATGATATTGTGTGTTTTGGCACTGGTTTATTTCATTACACTGCAGTCGCTAATGAATTTCTACTCGCTTCTGCTGTACCTTGAAAAGCCTCTGGGAGAGATTAAACAGCAGTACGGCTATGTGTTTGCTAACTGGTCAAGCGAATCTTTAGAAAGGGTGACTAACCATACTTTTGTCTTTTCACTGAGACAGTTTGCAAATGTTTTACACAACTTTGAATATCCTTGGAGCTTTGATAGAACTGTGATGGTGCTATCTGGTTTGCTGAATGTGTGTCAGTTTGTGCTTCTGTTAAAAGAAATGAGGTTCAATAGGAGGTTTGCATCTCTTTTTAGTCCTGGGATTTGCGATGCGTCTTCGGAAGCTTTAGCAAAAAGCACTCCGAGCCACTCGAGTAAAGGCAAAACAGTGAAAGCTGCTGCTGCAGCCACTGCCCCCCCAATCGCAGCTTCACAGGCTGAAGCTACAGCTTCTACACAGAGCTCCTCTGCCAAGGTTGCTGCAGATAACATTACCTCTCCAGCCTCAAAGGCTAACAAGGCAGCCCCCCCTTCTTCACACACTGCTCACTGTTGCTGCTGTAACCACAGCAATCACTGTGACAGACATTCAGACTCTGGAAATGAATCAAATGATGGTGAACCCATATCAGCATCAGTTGCCGGTTTTAAGAAAGTCACTAGAAAGACTACTCGTGCAGCAGGTGATGGCACAGGGCCAACATCAACCCAAGGGGCACCATCAGGACAGGGAGGAGATGAAGTGACCACCACTCGGTCCTTTTCTCCAGGTGAGCTGAGAGATCTGCGAAAAGACTTTAGTCGTCGTGAAGGTGAGAATATTTTAACCTGGCTGCTGCGATGCTGGGACAATGGGGCAGAAACAATTGAATTAGAAGGTGGTGAAATCAGGCACTGGGATCTCTGTCAAAAGATTCCACCACTGATAGGGCAATTTCAAGAGACTCTAATGCCACTACTCTCTGGACCCGACTCTTGGCAGCTATGAAAGTAAGATTTCCCTACAAGGAAGATTGTATATCCAAGTTAGGGAAATGGAATACTATGGAGAGAGGTATCCAGTTCCTGAGAGAATTAGCAGTGCGAGAGATCATCTATTTTGGACCAGACAACCAAGAGGGGACAGACCCAGACAGAATCAATTGTACACGACCTCTGTGGCGCAGATTTGTACAAAGTGCACCACCTGCATATGCTAAGTCATTGGCAGGAATGGTCTGGTCAGCTAGAGGTGTACAAGATATTACTGAAGTGATTGACCAGCTCCGGAACTTTGAGGACAGCCTTGCTGGTTCTCTGTGGGCTTGTGTCTCTGCTGTGGAGAAACTGTGTGAAAAATCTGATGACCGGTTTGAAAAGTTGTTGCAAGAAATCAAAGAACTCAGAGAAGACACGTACCATTCACGACCTGCACAAACCTATGTTTCAGCTATTAGGAAAAGACGTTTCCAATCTCGAGAGAGAGGGCAGAGACAGCCCACAAAAAGAGGTTCACTGTGGTTCTTCCTACATGAGCAGGGAGAAAACACGAATAAGTGGCACGGAAGACCTACCTCAGAACTTCAAGAACGAGTACGTGAGATAAAAGGAAAAACTCCTAAGAAGGTGGCTGCTCCAGTTTACAAAAGGGGCAGAAGACATTCTGATGCTCTTGAAGGAACCTCTAATTCACACCCAGAGACTGTGCAAAACAGGAATTAGAGGTGCCCTGCCTCCAACCAGGTGGAGGAAAGGGATAACAGAGTTTATTGGACTGTACTTGCACTGAAATCAAACAAGTGAAACGGTTAAAGCCTGTATGGTATGGGGGGTGATGGTTAAAGTATAAGTATGGAGAAGCTTGGCAGATTGATTATATTACACTTCCACTGTTGGGAAGTAAAATGTGGGAAAGCAAGATGTGCAGTTCCAGCCATCTGGATGATAAAGAAAGATCAATACTAACATGACCATCCGGATGGTCGAAGACATAATACTAACATAATAATATGTAAAGGGCCTTGGACAGATTACTTTGAAGTACATTTCTCGTAACTGTAAAAAGTTATAGCCCAAACTCGTGAGAATGGTATCTCGGGCCAGATAACCGCCCCCAAGTGCATGGGATGTGTGAATGTCCTTGGGCCTGGTCTGTGAATGAGTGGAAAAACAAGTGAGACAAATATCACATGAATTTAGTGTGTTCTTAATAACAATTAGTGGAAAAACACCTTTTTGTAAACATCTTAGCATCTTAGTCCAGACCTGTACCTGTAAATCCTATGGTCAATGGTGAATAAAGAAGGTAGCCTAAGCCTAGGCCTAGGTCAGCTCTCTGCCTGGCCAGGCTCTGCACTCCTTCCTGAACAAGATCTTTGCCTCTGCATGAATTTCTGTCTGCGTCCTGGTATGCGTTGTTCCTAATCGCCGCGTTCCACAAACACGTCAAGGTAAGCACTATGTACTTACAATGGTGGAAGCAACCACTGGATGGTTGGAAACATATGCCGTACCTCATGCTACAGCCCGAAATACTATCTTGGGCCTTGAGAAGCAAGTCCTTTGGTGACACGGTACGCCAGAAAGAATTGAATCAGACAATGGTACTCATTTCAAAAACAGTATTATAGACAATTGGGCCAAAGAACATGGTATTGAGTGGGTATATCCTATTCCATATCATGCACCAACCTCTGGCAAAATTGAAAGGTACAGTGGTTTGTTAAAAACTACATTAAAGGCACTTGGTGGTGGAACCTTTAAAAACTGGGATTCACATTAAGCAAAAGCTACTTGGTTGGTCAACACTAGGGGATCAACCAATTGAGCCGGGCCTGGTCAATCAGAAATTCTTCGTACTCTAAAAGGAGATAAAGTCCCCAGAGTGGTTTGTCCCATATTGAGTGCACACCCCTGGGCTGGCATTCTAAACAATCTAAACCGTCCTCGACACCCCCAAAAAGTGATGGATGTCCTACCCTGTCGGGCAGAGGGGGGAGACCCAAGACAGCCCCTGCCCTATCACTGTTGGGTAGAGGTAGGGGACCAAAAAGATGATGAGGGTTAGAAGCAAGTTCCAGTTTGGTGCCACGGGCAACCCCCCTCCCTAACTGCTTTGCTTCTCCAGATGCTCCTCCGTAATAAGTTCGAGGCCCTGGATCTTGAAGAAGAGGTAGGTGAGGATGTGGTGCAAGGCCCACCTACGAGGTCACATAGGAAGAGGTAGTTGACTCCACGCCTCAAGACTGCCTCTGATAAGAAAGAAAGAAGGGTAATTGCAGTAGGCGATTTCCTTCTGGGAGGAACAGAGGGCCCAACATACAGAGTTGACCCTCATCATAGGGAAGTTTGTAGTCTACCAGGAGCCCGTATCAGGGATATCACCAAGACACTTCCCTACCTGGTGCACCCAATAGACTACTAGCCACTGCTGATCTTCCAGACAGGTGGGGAGGAAGCTGCATCCCGTAGTCTGAGGGGAATGAAGAAAGATTTCAAGGTCTTGGGAGGGTTGGTGAAAGAGTCTGGGGCACAAGTGATTTTCTCTTCCCTCCTTCCATTTTTGGGTGACTATGTGGGATGGAATAGAAGAATTCAGTCCATAAATTATTCGCTACAAGACTGGTGCTACAGAGAGGACTTCGGATTGTTTGATAATAGCTGGTTTTATAAGACACCAGTCCAGACAGTGATACGTGGGAAAGGTTTATCTCACAGGGGCAAAAGGATACTGGGACAGGAATTAGCAGGGCTCATTTGGAGAGCTTTAAACTAGATTTGATGGGGGATGGGGTTGTAGCTGGGCTTGCACCAGTGGGGCAGCACTGTAGTATTGAGGCCTCCCTAGGGTGAAACTGGTGTACTCAACTCACTCCGTGAAATGCCTGTACACCAATGTGTGCAGCATGGGGAAAAAGCAGGAGGAGTTAGAAACCTGTGTTAGGGCAGGAGATTATGATCTGGTGGCGATTACAGAGACATGGTGGGACAGCTCACATGACTGGAATATGGTCATGGATGGCTATGTCCTTTTCAGGAAAGACAGACCAGCCAGGCGTGGTGGTGGAGTTGCTCTTTATGTGAGAGAGCAACTACAATGTATTGAGTACTGGGGCAGATGAGAAGAGAGTTGAGAGTCTGTGGGTGAAAATTAAGGGGCAGGCTGACAGGGGTGATACTGTTGCGGGTGTCTATTATAGGCCACCAGAGCAGGGTGAGGAAGTTGCCGAGGTCTTCTACAGGCAGCTGAGAGTGGCCTCACAGTCACAGGCCCTGGTTGTCGTGGGGGATTTTAACTTCCCTGATGTTTGCTGGAAGGACTACTCAGCCAGACATCCACAGTGCAGGAAGTTCTTCCAGTGCATTGACCATAACTTCCTGATGCAAATGGTGGATGAGCCAACTAGGAGAGGAGCACTGCTGGACCTCATTCTCATTAACAAGGAGGGTGTGTTTGAAGCAGTAAAGGTTGAGGGATGCCTTGGTTGCAGCTACCATGAAATGGTGGAGTTCAGGATCTCATGTGGCAGAAAGAGAATAGCAAGCAGAATTGCAACCCTGGACTTGAGTAAGGCAAACTTAGGCCTTTACAAGCAATTGCTAGGGGAAATCCCATGGGCAAGGCTGCTTGAAGGTAAAGGGGTCCAAGATAGTTGTTTAGCATTCAAGGACTGTTTTTTCCAAGCTCAAGATCAGAGCATCCCGACACGTAGGAAGTCAAGGAAGGGAGCCAGGAGATCCGTGTGTTTAAGCAGGGAACTGCTGCGCAAGCTCAAGTGGAAGAGGAGAGTTTACAGATCGTGGTAGAAGGGGCTGGCCACTTGGGGAGAATATAAGGCTGTTGTCAGAGGATGTAGGGAGGCAACTAGGAAAGATAAGGCCTCCTTAGAATTCCACCTGACGAGAGGGGTCAAGGACAACAGAAAGAGCTTTTTCAAATACATGGCAGATAAAACTAACACCAGAGGCAATGTAGACCCACTGATGAACGAGGTGGGTGCCCTGGTGGCAGAAGATACAGAGAAGGCAGAGTTACTGAATGCCGTCTTTGTCTCTGTCTACTCTGCCAGAGGCTGTCCTGAGGAACCCTGTACCACTGAGGGCCCAAAGGAAGTCAGGACAATGGTGGAGTCTGCCTTGATTGATGAGGATTGGGTTAGGGAACAATTAAGCAATCTGGACATCCATGAATCCATGAGTCCAGATGGTATGCATCAGTGGGTACTGAGGGAACTGGCTGAAGTTATTGCTAGGCCACTCTCCATCATCTTTGCTAAGTGTTGTGAAATGGGAGAGGTTCCTGAGGACTGGAGGAAAGCAAATGTCACTCCGGTCTTCAAAAAGGGTAAGGAGGACCCGGGTAACTATAGACCAGTCAGCCTCACCTCCATCCCTGGAAAGGTGATGGAACAGCTTATCCTTGGTGCCATCTCAAAGCATATCAAGGATCAGAGGGTCTTTAGGGACAGTCACCATGGCTTCAACCAGTCATGCTTGACCAATCTCATAGCCTCTTATGAGGACATAATGAGGTGGATAGATTGCGGCGATGAGGAACGACGCACACTGGGACACAGACCAAGATGCACACACAGGCAGAGATCTTGTGCAGGAAGGAGCGCAGAGCCGGGCAGAGCAGAGAGCTGAGCCAGGCTGAGGCCCTCTTTATTAGCCTTTGATAATTTATAGGATTTACAGATACGGATCTGGACTATGATGTTTTATCAATAATTGTTATTAAAAACACACCACACTCATATTACGTCTGTTTCAGTTACGTTCCCACTCATTCACAGGTCAGGCCCAATGACATTCAGACATCACATGTACTTGGGGACATTTATCTGGCCCGAGATAACATTCTCACTAGTCTGGGCTATCACTTTTTACAGTTATGAGAAACGTACTTCAGCACAACCTGCCCTTTATATTTTGACTAGTTCCTATGATCTAATTATGTCAGTACTACTTCTTCTTTGACCATCCGGATGGTCATGTTAGTATTCCTTTATCATCCAGGTGGCTAGAACTGCACATCTTGCTTTCCCATGTCTTTGCTTTCCCATATACATGGTGGCAAAGCAGTGGATGTGGTCTACCTTGACTTCTGTAAAGCATTTGGCACAGTCTCACACAGCATCTTGCTGCTAAAATAAGGCAGTGTGGTCTGGACGATCGGGCAGTGAGGTGGACTGTGAACTAGCTGAAGGAAAGAAGCCAGAGAGTCGTGGTCAATAGGGCAGAGTCTAGTTGGAGGCCTGTGTCTAGTGGAGTGCCTCAGGGGTCAATACTGGGGCCTGTATTATTCAATATATTCATCAATGATTTGGATGAGGGAATAGAGTGCACTGTCAGCAAGTTTGCTGATGACACCAAACTGGGAGGAGTGGCTGACACGCCAGAAGGCTGTGCTGCCATCCAGCGAGACATAGACTGGAGAGTTGGGCAGGGAAAAATGTAATTAAATATAGCAAGAGCAAGTGTAGAGTCTTGCATCTGGGTAGGAACAACCCCAGGTTTGGGTATAAGTTGGGCAATGACCTATTAGAGAGCAGCATAGGGGAAAGGGACCTGGGGATCCTGGTGGACAGCAGGATGACCATGAGCCAGCACTGTGCCCTTGTGGCCAAGAAGACCAATGGCATCCTGGGGTGTATTAGAAGGGGGGTGGTTAGTAGCTCGAGAGAGGTTCTCCTCTCCCTGGTGAGACTGCAACTGGAATACTGTGCCCAGTTATGGGCCCATCAGTTAAAGAAGGACAGGGAACTGCTGGAGAGAGTCCAGCGCAGAGCAACGAAGATGATAAAGGGAGTGGAGCATCTCCCTTATGAGGAAAGACTGAGGGATCTGTGTCTCTCTAACTTCGAGAAAAGAAGAAGATGAAGAAGATGACGAAGAAGACGACAATGACGACAATGGAGGGGTGACCTCATTAACATCTGGGAAAAAGGAGATTGAGCCCCTGTTTGTCATGTTTGTTTATTATATTTCTTAATGAGCTCATGAAATACAGTTTAGCTCACAGAGTACATTGTCCTGTAAATTTGAGAGATCCGAATGGACCTTGACACCCCTATCACTGAGTATCTGGAGCACCTCCTGTCCTGTGCCCCCCAGAACTGCTGGCTCAGACCACACAAACAATAAGGAGCAGGGGGACACAGACAGTCCCAGCATCCCCGCCACTACAGAGCATCCTCAGGCTGGGCATTTGGAGGGGGACCCCCATGTCCCGGGCATCCCAAGCCCCATGGGGGTGTGCAGTGAGGGAGTGGGAATATCCTTCAGCCCATCTGTTCACTACTGCTCCAAAATGTGGGGACAGTCCCACTGCTACCCCATCTGCCCCCCAGGGCAAAGCATGGTCCCAACCCTCCTCCATGGAGGGAGAGCCCTGGCATGGCCCATCCTCTCCTGGTGCCTGCAGCAACTGACATGCAGCCCCCATCCCTGTCCCCAGGCACAGGTGGGTTCCAGCAAAAGGTGGCAGTAGTGTGGCTAGAGTATGAGCTCAGAGGAATGCACCACAGCCTTCCTGCCAAAGCAAACCCTGCTGCTATGGCTCTACCTTCCCAATACCATCCCAGGCCCTCACCAGCTGCCACTGTGCCACAGCTGCCCTGTTCTGTCTCCTCACACCCACTCATGCTGGAGTGATAAAGGACTCAGCATTCTGATTCACTGTGAATCACGCAAAGCCATTTATTACAGAAACAAGCCTCCTTATATACGCAACTATTCTCTAATCACGCGTCCACGCTCCAAGCATGGATTCGCTAAATGAGTATCACGGGCAGTCCACACGCTGGAGCCCCACCGATGATAGGTCCGACGACTCACGCTGAGGCCCTGTTAATGAAGAAACGCCCCTCTTTCTCACAGCAGATTCTGTTCTCAGCTTCTCAAAGTGGCCTTGAGATTCCTTTGGGCCTGACTAATTCAACAACATATCTCCATCTAACCAAAGCCCTCCACAATTCCCCCTTTTTGTTCTTGAATTAGTCAGGCCCATTAAACAGCATGCTGAATCGTCCTTGAAATACACTGCAACATAGAACATGTGATTAACAACATAATTACAATTACATATAATGTAATTAAGATCAAAGAACTACCCACTTATTCCAAAACTTATAAGCTATATGTCAAACCTCAACTTTACTATGGCAATCTTATTAATGTACTGTTCTAGTTTGCCTAAAGCACTTATTAATAGATTCAGAATAAACAAACAAGTTAATACAACACAACCATAATCCTAATGTTAAAAGTAGAACATTTATAACTGCTTGATTTTGTAGATTTTGTAGGCATGTCTCATAATGTTACCTCATTTTTGCATGGAGTATCTAAGTGTAATATCACCCTTTTGGCTCTCCTGCTGATTGTTCAAATTGCCATTCTCCACAGAAGGTACACCACCTGCTTGCTAATAGGCTTCTAGACCACCAGGTCTGTGAGCATCTATAACACTGAATTAGGAGCCATGGTTTACATGTGAAACAGTCCTCACAACTTATCTCCCTCCTGTCCATCTGCATCCATCGAATCTTTGTTGTCTTTATTCAGCCATGGCTTGACCCATTTCGCGGGAATCCACTTCAATCCTTGGTCTGTAATGACACAAACATAACCTTTTCCCCAGGTTATCAATTGATGTGGCTTTTTCCATTGACTAGTGATATGGCCATAACTAATGTAGGTTCTTTCTGATTTAGCATGGTTTTGGGTCATACTTGCAAAGTATTTCATCACATACAATCCTTTTGACAATTGGGTTTGTGCTGTTTCCTCCACTCCCCCCTTTTTTTTAAAACCAACAAACAAACAAACAAACAAAGTTCAGAATCAGATACACACGTTGGATCTTGACTACGTACTCAAAATCACAAATCAAATTTAGAGGTTCCTCCTTAAAAAGCTCTAAGTAATTTAAAGCTGTGCCAAGTTCTGCTAATTGGGTTGAACCTTCAATAATTGTTACAGAATGATGCCAATCGTTATCTTCACACCAAACCACTACAGCTTTATGAGACTTCCCAGAACCATCAACAAAAACTGTGCAAGTATGTAGGATCAGTCCAAATACAAGTATGGTCTATGACCTGATGTTAAAGACTTGCAGGTTCTGCAGCAATTTACATTTCGGCATGCCAAAAGCTGTGCTGTTAAGAAAATCAGCTAGTGCAATTTACAAGGACATAGATTACAAATAAAAAAAAAAACAGAATTAAATTTCACAAATGGTACATATATGACAAAAGGCTCATGGTCTTTTAAGACTTAAATTCATTCCCTCCATTTTCTTGATCAGAGTGACAATTGATATATAACAGTCGGTATATCAATCTGCTAGCAATCTCATCATACTGTCCCACAATAGCCACAGGTTGTTTCATAGACAAATCTGCAAGTCCAATCGAATGCAGTCAGCCTGTAAGGTTGTCATAAATTTATTCCTCAAAGTTTCTAACTCCATTTTGGTTGTCATATATATTGGATATTGTTTTCCCTTACCGGATCAAAGTCCTGTTTCAGATCTATCAGTGTAATATTTGCTTTATTGAAACATTGGCTGTTAATACTAGTGGAAATACAGCATTTGAAATTTCCTTGGAGATTTCTCGCTTGCAGCAAGCAGATCTGCACCATCCAAGCAGCTTCTTGTAGGACATGCAACTAAACAGAATTCTCAGAAAACGTTATTTGAGCTTACAATTTACTTAACAAATCCTGACCCAAGAGAGGTATAGGACTTTCTGGCAACTACAAGAATTCATGTATTAAAACTTTGTTCCAAATTTGGCATTCTATTGGTCTCAAAAAACAGCCTTTCTTTCGTTCTCTCCCATGACCTCAAAAACTAGCATGGTGAATTTACTAAGAAGTCTCTTACAACCAGTTACCACAGAATAAGTCTATTAAAAAAAAAATAATTGGTTTAATTTCCCAGCTTCATTAGAACTATGGACCCACTGGTAATGCCTTTAAATTTCAAACCTCAGACTCCTATATGCAGTATTACAGTTCTCTAGCAGTAATATTGCTTGGGGGGGGGGAATAAAATCTCCCTCTCACCCCCATCTGAGATGGCAGGATCTCCAGCCCAGCATGAAAACAAATCAGTTCAACTCCACATTAAACCAACCTGGCTGCACTCCACACCCAAATCAGTACCAGCCTGACCCAGAGAAGCACTGAGCACTCTGACCTCCCCAGAGCTGACCAGTGTGAAAAGACTGACTTCAGCAAGGAGGTAAAATTATGAGCTCTTTCCCCAGATGTGCCAAAACCTAGGAAACAAGACAGAAGCAAAAAGAAACATCACCAACAACCCCTGATATCAAGCCAAGAAGCAACACAGTACCACAACAAGGATGGATGACAATACTCTGGGAAAAAAAAAGATAGAGCGGGGAGAGTAAACCCCCCTTTCTCTGCTTAGCAGCGGGAAAACAGGTTTTTCCAGTTTTTTTTTTTTTCTTCTTTCTCTTCTTGCTGCAGTTCAGATGTAGCCAAGGCCACGCAGCTGGCATAATCGCTGGTACGAAGTGGGAGGCTCTGGCAAACTCCTCGGTTACAATGAGCTGAGTTTTATACACGATTCCAATTAGCTCAACAGTTGTTACATTCCTCAGCCCCATTTACCTTTCACAATTTAAAGATGTCAAAATACAGTATATTAAACATCAATCCATTATTCCATTTTCCTAGATCCAAATCAGTTCACATTCCAGCAACTTTTAAATACAACTTCATACAATAACAAATTCACATCCATCATAGCATTTAGGTGTTTGTTTGTTTCTTTTCTTTTTTTCTTTTTCCTTTTTTTTTTTTTTCAATGCAAAGCAGAGTTTAACAATTTAAATTCTTTTCTGATCTCAAAATTACTAGATGACAATATAAGCAATTACTCTAATGCACAAGGATGCACCCTAAGAGGGAGCAAGGTGGAATTTTAGCAGTGAAATTTTAGCAGTGGAACTGGTTCCCATTTTGTAACTATCTCCCTAAACAAAATTGTTTTTGTACCAAATACAAATATGCAAATTAAAATACTGAGCTCAGATATGAAAACCAAATACCAAGTTCAAATATGCAGATGGATCACAGTTACACTAATTTAAGACAATCTCTCAATTTTTGCATTGCACCTCTGAACTGCTCACTGCTCAGCCAGGCAGAGGTATCGCTGGGTCTCCCTGACAAAACAGGTCAGTGCGCGCTGGAGCCCAATTGGCACCTGCCCCCCCGCCACTGCAGCAAGCTGGACTGGGCAAGGTTTTTATCAGTGTCTCATCTGGTGCGCTACAACTGTTATCCCAAAACCAGGATTCTTTACTTGGTGTGCATACAAAAGAGCCAAATCCAGCACATCGAGATGAGACACAGCCTATCACAGAGTTGCGCAAGGCTGGATACTGAAATAAAGCTAGCGTGCTAGAAAGACAAAATAACAGCTACTACACACGAAATTTTACCATCACATTCACACAGTAAAGAACTAAATTACTCATGATCTTCTGTATTATCACAAAATGCACATTTTGAGTCAACAGATTCTCATGATTTAACAGACTTATCGTACCATATAACAAAGACCTACCAAAATTGCAACATGCTTAAACAGATACCCACAAAGAAAACAGTTTAATAAGGAAAGCATCTTGCAGACTTCAGCAAGTTTTCTGACCTGTGTGTTATCAATTAATTCTCTCTCAGCTTGTTGAAGTTCAAATCGCCCTGCCTGTAATACTGTCTGAAATGATTTAATGATTTCTTGTCCGAGTGCTTTCCTATGTTTTAAAACACCTCCCAATACTGATTTTTTAGGAACACAACTGAAAATAATCATTCCTGACCCCATCTTGCAAGTAAAAACTTTGAGAAGAGGGAGGGAGGGGGGGAAGCACAGGGCTGCTTGCAGCATGAGTGGGAAGAGCGGGGAGAAGGTTTTACGGCGCACTTAAAAACAACTAGTAAAACAATTAAATCACATTCCTGACAAGCTGCTTGATTTTCAGAGAGGCAGTACACAGGAGCACATAATATGTACTGTAAAACTCGCAGATAACATGTTGATAGCAAACATTAGCATTCTCTACTGCTATTTTCAACACCAGTGCTTCCTTAACTTCTAAGTTTTCAACCTGCTTATTGATGGCCTCTTGAAGGTGGTCAATAAATTGCATGTAATTTTCATTGGGACCCTGATTAATAGTTGCAAATGATTTGGCTGCTTTGTTGGTTTCAGGCACCTCTCTCATAGCTTGATATTGCTGACTGTTGGATTCACTAATAGCTGATCTAATCTTTCACACAGTTCTTTTGCCCAGTTCTTATCCGGCGACTCCTTCTGCTCTTTCGTGGAAGTTGGAGGGTTAAAAGGCGGTAAAAGCAGATACAAATTGGTAAAAGGACTTGTCTATGACTTTAGCATTCTCAGCTTTCACAGGTTCTTTGGGCAAGTTGTCTGATTCCAATCCTTTGGACTTGCTGTTCTCATCAAGGTTGGGTAATAGTGTAGGAGGACACCCGCTCGGCATTTTTCCTCCCCCCGCCCCGGACTGCTGAGCTATCAGGGGTGCTGAAAGCACAACAGGGGATGGAGTAGAGAAGGTATCAAAGACACAAACCGGGTGAACTTCACAGTGACTTTCAGGATACTTATCAGGCTGCAATGCTACAAAAACTCCAGCAGCAGCAGACCGTTCAGCCTTAAAATCTTTTATAAGTTTCCATGTAGTTACTAATGATTTAGCTTCTTTATCATCTCCATTGCTGACTTTATCCCATAATTTCTGCCCTATATCATCCCAAAGTTCAGTTTTAAAAACCTTCTCAGCTTCTGTCGGATAGCCATTAGTTCTACACCAAACCAACAGTCTACGTATGTTACTTTCTTCATATTTAAGTCCTCTCATAGAGAGAATATGCAGGAGGAGTTTAACTATGGCTTGTTCCTCAGAGGATATGTTTTGCCCCATAATTTCACTCTTCCCTCCTCCTGCTCCCAGCCGCTCACCTTTTCCGGTGATTTCTTCAACAAATTTATCTGCGGAACATCCGTACGCCTCCGCCCGGTTCTCAGTCCAGCTGATCCGCCTCCGGCTGGGCCGTTCCAGGCTTTTCCCCGATCGTAGTGAGACACCATTCAGAGTATCACGTCGGGGTCACCATTTGTTGGAGCGATAAAGGACTCAGCATTCCAATTCACTGTGAATCACGTAAAGCCATTATTACAGAAACAAGCCTCCTTATATACGCAACTATTCTCTAATCACACGTCCACACTCCAAGCATGGATTCGCTAAATGAGTATCACGGGCAGTCCACACGCTGGAGTCCCACCGATGATAGGTCCGACGACTCACGCCATGCTGAGGCCCTGTTAATGAAGAAACGCCCCTCTCTCTTTCTCACAGCAGATTCTGTTCTCAGCTTCTCAAAGTGGCCTTGAGATTCCTTTGGGCCTGACTAATTCAACAACATATCTCCATCTAACGAAACCCCTCCACACACTCAGACCCTTGCCCCATGCCATGTCCAGAACCCTGGGGTACAATGTTCCAGTATGTTCTGGGCAGCCGTTCCCAACCTAGGCTGAGCTTGATGCCGGGGTCTTCCCTGGCTCCCCCCAACCTGTGTGGCACTCCAGGCCAGAGTGAAGGAGAGGTCAGGGGATGGAGGGGTTTGGGGAAGGCAAAAAATAGTTTGCAGCGACTCTCATATTTACATTTGGGATTATGTATTTACATGACCCCATGGGGCTATATACAGGGATGGGGGAGATTGGGCGGGGGGGAGCCACAACATTGAAGCCTGCCCTGGTGTGGTTGAGGGGCCAGTCCCAGCAGGAGCCTCTGTTTCTCCCCTGCCCCAGGAGGGGGTGATGTGTCACAACTTCTGCCAGGAGCTAGGTACCAATAAGAGACTGCAAAGTGCCCTACGGGGCAGCTAGGTCCTGAGAGCAGCTCAGAGACAGCTGAGCCACTGGGGAGAAGGCAGGGGGGCCAAAGATCCCAGAGGATGAGGGGATATGGGGTCCCCCGGGCTGGATTGGGGCTGGTTCCCCCCTCCAGTGAAGGCTGCAGAGGCAGTTGGACTTTGCTGGTACTGATGAAGAGGGGCAGATGGTGCCATGGCCACTGGCCCACTCAAGCCCTGCTGAAGCAGAGGGGCTGCAGTGGTAGGGGGAAGCTGCAGTGGCAGGGGGCCCTGGTCCATCCCAGGGGCCAGGTGCTGGGAAGCATAGCGGCCCACTGGGGTTGGGGACTCCACCACCGGGATCAAATGACTTTGGGGTCTTTCCTCTCACCCAGCAGCCAGTACATCTACATCTTCCCCTTGCTCTGGGGGCCAGAGGTGGGCGGTGAGACCCTCCCCAGCTCCCGGTGCTGCCTCTCGGGTGCTATGCCCAGCATCGAGTGGGACCGAAGGTCCCAGCCCCCACCTGTCCACCCAGTACATGACCCTGTGGCAGGAAGACAGCCCAAGACCCTGCACCCTAACCTTTCTCTCCACATTCCTGTGCAGTTCCAGCTCAAAGCAGCCAAACTCATCCAGGACTTCCTTAGTGGTGGAAGAGATGTGGATCTTCAGAGTTGGATAGCACAGAGGGGCAAAAGGGACATGACTGCATCTGGGAGCAAGGCATGACCTGTGGCACCGGACCCCAGCTGCCAGTCCTGCGGCTTACCCTGGTTGTTGGACTCCACGCAGAATGCAGTGTTCACCATGTCCCCAAACAGGCAGTACCGCAGCATCTTCAGACCCACAACTCTGGCACACACAGAACCTACAGGCACAGAGATGCCTGAGACTGCTGCAGGGCAGGTGAGCATCCCCCAGCCACAGTGTTAGCTGGTGTAGGGGCTCACCGGTTTGTAAGCCAATATGCAAGCAGAGCTGGTCATTGGGCCAGTGATGGATCGTGAAGGTTTTGACAGCCTCAAGCAAGGCCAGAGCCATGTGAACAATCTTTCAGGCATGCAGTTTCTTCTTGTGCACCAGCAGCCCCAACACCACCATGTAGGCATCCCCAATGGTCTCCACCTGCTGGGTCAGGGGGAGTGAGTAAATCCTGGGCTCCTGCCCCATCCCAACTCAGCTGGGATGAGGTCAAAGGTTAACTTTTGGAATATTCTGTGTGGTAACACAAAGTGACAACAATTACCCAAGAGGTTCAATTAAATCATGAATTTACTAAAAACATCACTCAGAATTACAGGGAATAGTGGTTTGGCAAAAGTTAGTAACTATATCATAAAACTTAGCAATACTTTAACAACAAAAACAATATTACTCTTAAATGCCCAGAATAAAATTAGAAAGAGAGAGAGAGAGGAAAAGGAGAGAGATAGTTTAAGATATCAGAAGAAAGGTAAGATCTCACCACTCCGTTGTTCTAGCTTGTGGTGGGTACAAAACTTCATTAATGCCATGCAGCACACACACACACACTAAAACAAAAAACACACAAACAAAACAGACTAAAAAGTGTCCCAAGTGAGCAAGTTTTATAACCCAGTCCATTTAAATGCGAGTGTGGCGGATGCACTTGACCCCCACCCCCAGCCAAAACAGCAGCAGTTTAGTCAAGGCTCGAGAGGAGGTAAGGACCTGAGCTGCAGCCAGGCCAAGAATTCCTTCCAAGAGACCCACAAGGAAGCAGGACGGCACACTGAATGCCAGTAACTTGTGAGCACAGGGAGTCTCATGCATACTTTTCCTACTGTATGCAATTTGACTACTAGTCAAGCACTTCATTCTATAAATATGACAGCCTGGATGAGCCCACTTTGAGCTCTCCCTGCTAAATAAGTGAGCTGTATGGCAATGGTTTTACTACTCACAGGTCAGTGGATGAACCCAGTTCAAGTTCAATATTAATCATTTAGCTTAAGTAGATGCACACCAAATGTAATGGATTATTTAGAGATATAAGGTTGTACGATTTTTAGTGTATTCTTTTTTGAGCGGCGGAGGAACACGCAGGTCGACTCAATATGAGTGATAAAGCATAGTTTGATTTATTAGCCCAAACAGCATATACTTATACAGTTCACGATAATTATGCATACCTGTCACCTACTAATTGGCTTAAGCTCTAATAGTCACATTTGCATGGTCCTCCTACTTGCAGTTGCTAGCTATGCTTATTCTACATTCTTGTGCTGTTGAAAGCTGTTTGTGAAACTCTGCCAAGGTCGCAGTGACCTTGCTGATTTTACTGAAACAGTCAGTGGTTCCCACTGCGGCCTAGTCTTGCTACTTATGCTAAGGTCTTCAGAACAGGCTCTGCTCGTACAACTGCTCTGCAGACCCATGTCCCTTATTTTTAAGCCGTTCTCCAACATTCTTTGACTCATGTTACTTGGTAGATTAGATTTGCTAAAATTTTAAGCTGTAAGGTCCTGCTTGTATTTACCAAAATCAACTGCAG
Organism: Patagioenas fasciata; assembly: GCF_037038585.1. Lineage (NCBI taxonomy): Eukaryota > Metazoa > Chordata > Aves > Columbiformes > Columbidae > Patagioenas > Patagioenas fasciata. The sequence continues at coordinate 42,182,992 of NC_092559.1, forward strand.
ACTATACCTTAATATCTTCAAGGTCAATCTCTGTTCAAATACCCGCCGCCAGGGAATCCACAGACCTACCATAGTCCCCCACATGCAGCCAAGAGGGAGCACTTCAGCAGGACTAGGAGGGTTTGGTGAGAGGGCTAAACTCCCCACCTGCCACACTGACCTTGAAGTGGTAGGTGTTGGCAAAGATCTGATACTTGCCATGCGTGGTCATCAGGGAGCCGTAGCTGGAGCTGTGCTGCGGGGAAGGAGAGAGCTAGGGGTGGGGACCCTGGGGCGAGAGGTGACAAGCACCAATGGAGGCAGGCAGGGACACCCAGGGGCGTACAGGGGATAGTGCAGGACAAACTCCGATGGGTCAGCACAAGCTCTGCATGCTCTGTAGAGAGGGTAAAGTCTATAGGATGAGGTATGGTGCACTGCAGGGGATGGATAAGGTGTGGCTGCACAGAGGACAGAGGACTGCATAGGGGACAGATGAGGTCTGGTGCTCTATAGAGGATTCAGAGTTGTGTAGGGGATGGAGTGTCACATAGGAGATGGATGAAATGTAGCTTTATAGGGAATGTAGAGTTACGGAGGGAGGAAGGGTTGTGTAGGGGATCAACATGATGCAGCCTTGTAAGGGAGGAGTGTTGTGCAGGAAGGGAGGGTGGCACAGGGTCAGGAGGAAGGTGGTACCCCAGGACTGGCAGCTCAACCAGGGACAGGGTGAGACAGCTGCCTGCTGCCTTGTGGTACTGCTCGGGGCTCTCAAATGGCAGCTCATCCCAGCAGATCCTCCTGAGCATTCTGGCAAGCTCCTTCTCCAACATAAGCTTCCTGGGAGGCACATGGGGGTCAGGTCCCTGCAGGCCCCTGTCCTGCCCACTCCCCCACCAGGTTGAGGGGTGCTCAGGCAGAGGCACTCCCCAGCCCCAACTGACCTGAAGATGAGGAAGCTGGAAATGCTGAATATGATGAAGGTGAGGCCAGTGCCCAAACCCTGGATGACCATCATGGAGAGGGGGCTGCAGGCAGGAAGGGATGTCAGTATGGTCCAGCTGCCTGTGGGAACCGGGTGGCCATACACCCACAGGGAAGGGTGCTGGGGACCAAGGGATGTGGGGACCTGGTACACCAATTTTTCTCACAGGAGGGGTTATCCATGATGAAGACGCAGGGTGAGTTGTTCAAGGCAGGGGGCCTTTCACCCAGAGAATCACAGAATCACAGAATGGTTGGGGTTGGAAGGGACCTCTGGAGATCATCTAGTCCAATGCACCTACTGTGGCAGATGCACTCAACCCCCTCCCAGCCAAACCAGCAGCAGTTTGGTCCAGGCTCCAGAGGAGGTATGGGCCTGAGCCATAGCCAGGTCAAGAACTCCTTCTAGGAAACCCACAAGGAAGAAGAACAGTACACTGAACACTGATGAATTGTGGACACAGGGAGTCTTGTGCATACTTTTCCTACTGTATGCAATTTGGCTACAAGTCAACCACTTCATTCTATAAATATGGCAGCCTAGATGAGCCTACTTTGAGCTCTCCCTGCTAAATAAGAGAGCTGTATGGCAATGGTATTATTACTCACAGGTCAGTGGATGAGCCCAATTCAAGTTCAATATTAATCATTTAGTTTAAGTAGATGCACACCAAATATAATGAATCATTTAGCGGTATAAAGTAGTATGTTTTTTAATATACTCTTTGCTTCATGTTACTTGGTAAGCTGGATTTGCTAAAATCATAAGCT